>NW_025816951.1:1441464-1472986 GCF_002878395.1 Capsicum annuum | reverse complement strand
GACATTCATGACAAGTCGTCAAGCTAGTGATAAGTCGTCACGAAATGTCATCACAAAAGGGTGAAATCTAGATTTTCTGGTTAAGGTTGACGACATTGGTGATAAGATGTCACGGGCGTAGCGACTTATCACAAAATGTCATCACTAGGGTGGAAATCTACCCAGCGCTGACGACATTGGTGATAATTCATCACACTTGTGACAGCTTATCATGAATGTCGTCACTCAGTTTCCTAGCCTGACATGCTGGAATAAAATAGGCATAACTCCTTGCTCCGACATCGGATTTGGGAAAAATTGAAATCGCTGGAAAGATAATTCAAAGAGATTTCATTTGATGTATAGTAGGTCCTCTAATTCAATATATAAAAGGAGTTATTTAAAGTTAAACCAATTTTTGACGCTCATTAAAACTTGAATGATAGGAAAGCTTTCAACATGTCCTTGATTAGGGGACCTCTATGATCTTAATTCATGCTCAAATAGATTCCTACACTACATAATTGATTAACACACTAAATTTATATAGGATTTAAGGTTTTTGGAACATCTACGCATATGAATGACGGATTTCCATTCTAGTCCAAAATGTGGGGTGTTACAAAAGATGTATTTATAGTATCCAAGTAGTCCCAAGCTGTGTAGGATTGAATTTGCACTTTTGACCGTGTGTGAATTGGACCTCGCATCACGAGTTCTAAAATTGAGAATAGAAGTCATTTCATGAGTTCTAAAATTGGGAATAAAAGTCATGTCGCAAGTTCTAAAATTGGAAATAGAAGTCGTGTCGTGACTTTATCGCAACACCTCTTTAGAAATTGCATCTTGAAATTTGGTTAAGTGTTGATCGTTCCTCCTTTCATCCTTGACTTTGGGGTGTCTTTCCCATGGTTTTACAGCCTCACAATCATACGTATATCATAATATTAAGCTCAAAAAAGATCCTACAACAATACACCACACGAATTAGAGATTCAAATAACACAATATCCAACAAGATGAATAAAAAAAAAAGCTAAGACAAGGCAAATTTCCATGATCTTCCACTTCATGTTCCGACTCTTTACTTGACTCACTTGAACTTTGTTCACTATCAACAAGTTGTTACACATATAATTATACATTAAAACCATAAGAACTCATTCAATAAACTATAATCCAACGGGATCAACTAGACAAGCACCTAGCTCAAGCTAGTAACACTAGTTTACGGTTCAAACTCTAAATGAATCTTTTACGTGCAAACTTGTTTGTAATTCACTTTTCACATTATAAACATATGCTTTAAAACTTATATGCACATTCATATCATTATCAATTCATATAGAACATGAGTCATCCTCTAAACTAGGCTAAAAAGACTAGAATAATGATACTAAAATGCATAAATACACCCAACATCACCACCCCACACTTAAAGCCTTGTTCGTCCTCGAACAACTCTTAACTATAAAAATCATGAGCTGGAGACTCTACACTTATACTACATGCAAGACACTCAAGATAGTACTACAATGAATACACGGAATGCAAGTTTCTACACAAAACATGTTATTTACACAATTAAAAGCTTATGAACACTATTCCAAACCATCCCATCCTAAAGAATTGAATCACCTAGTTGGAAAACTCATGCTTATCATTCAATCAAGGAAGTCCTAAAAATCACCCACATTCATCAAACATGTGACCCTCACAACAAGAGAGTTACCCATAGCCACTCACAATTAAGCAATTTATAACATGATGGGTACAAGAATGAAATTACGCTCACTCTCACGAAGAATTCACAAGTTACCCACAATGAACCATAGGATTGCCCTCAGTGTAGTTCTCCACTAATATTAGAATGTCAAGTATAGGATCAAATAGGTATTTTTTGGGTTGTAATGTAGGCTAAGAGACGGGTAAAAACTATTTGGGAATAGTGACTAACCTCTCTAAGCACTTTGATACACTATATTGTATATTATAACTAATCTCCAACAACTAATTTACACCATTTTTATATTCCCATTCTTTTATTTTGCCCCATCTCTTTTAAGGATTTTCACAAACACATGGTGAACGTATTGTTTATTCCTTCAAGATTCAATTTTTCTCATTTTCTACACTGATGGGAATATTTCTAACACCATTTATATCACTCCCAATCACCACACATCAATTATAAACACCAATAACTATTACCTTGGGGCATCAATTTCACCTCTATCTTCTTCAATTTCTCAAACTCCTTACTAAATCAATTTTTCATTAAAGCACTTAGGAGATTTTTGGATCAAATTATGGTCTATCAAAGAAGAGATTAGGCTATATATGAGTCTATCAAAGAAAAGGCTAAAGGCTCAATGGGGTTAACTAGAAAATTAAACAAAGGGTAGGACAAATAGAAGGTATAAAACAGGGCTATCAAAGAAATGCCTAAATCATCTCCTAAACCCACACTTTTTATTTTGCTTTACACATAAACCGAGAAAGTTCTGGATATCACATACAAGATAAAAAAAATCTCACACGCACATGGCACATGCTCAACTCAATAGGATCATCATAGACTTCCAACCAAATAATAGCATGAATTAAAATTTAAGCCAAAAATTACAAGAGTAAAACCTTGAGCTAGGTGTCTCAAAAGTAGTAATTCACTTCTTTCACATGTTTTTACCAAACAAAATACTTGCACCATGTAATAAAAGATAGCACCAACAAGAATATCTTACACCAAAAGTTATTTAACAAAATTTAGGAATTTCATACCCCACACTTAAAAATCTACTTTGTCCCAAAATAAACTTAAAAGTAAAAGATAGAAATACTCCCTGAGGACTCTAGCCCTAGCTAGTAGCATCTTTACACATAAATAAGATCTATGGGACGCCACACTCAGTCTTTACCATACTTCTTAGCTCAGGATTTAGGTACTTGGACTTTCTATCAACCTGTGACTCAATAAAAAACAAAAACTAAGTGAAATAAAAACTAAAAACTAAAAAGAAAACATACCTACTTAACTAGGGTTGCCTCCCAAGAAACGCCTGATTTAGTGTCGCGGCACAACCCAACTAATAACTTAGTCATTATTTTTTCTTCTCTTTCTCACACTTGGCCTCCATCTTCTTATTCTTTTTACCCCTCTTGGGTGTGAATTTTTAAGAGCATCATGTTTTTCAACTTTATCCTTTTCAGGATCATCAATTAGCATCAAATCAATCTTAGGTAGTAGAAACTTTGGCTGCTCAATCAGGTAGTGCAAAGAGGTCATTGGTGGACTAACCACCCCATACTTGTCCCCTTCAATCACATTGATCATACATAAATCTTTATAGTGGAACGTTATTATGGGTGCTTTGAATATATCAAATACCATCTCTTCATCCTCTGCGTTTATTTTGAGCGTGCCTTCTCTAACATCAATTAACGCTCCTCCAATAGTTAAGAATGGATGCCTCAAGATGATTGGTACCTATTTGTCTACCTTAAAATCAAGTATAATAAAGTCAATAGGAATAACAAATTTACCAACCTTTATATGAACATCCTCAATGATTCCTTCTGGATATGCCATGGATCCGTCTGCTAGATGCAAAACAACATTGGTCGATTTAGGCATTCCCAAGCCTAATATGTCAAACAAAGATAGGGGCATCAGATTTATGCTAGCTCCTAAGTCACTTAATGCAAGGACCACTTTACTCCCAATTTGGATAGGTAGAGTAAACTTCCCTGGATTTCTTAATTTTTTGGGGATTTTCTGTGTCATTATAGTGCTACACTCTTCAGTGAGTGTTATCACCCCAACATCATAAAATTTTACCTTATTAGGAACCACATCGCTCAAGTACTTCATATACTTAGGCATATCCTGCAAAACATCTAACAAAGGCAAGTTAATACTAATCCCTCTAAACATGTCAAAGAACTTCTTAAATATTACATCTTTCTTTGCTTTCATGTGCTTTTGAGAAAAGGATAGTGGTGACACTTTTTTCTTTTCTGGTTCAGCAACAACTATCTCTTTTAAGTTCTCAGACTTTCTTGACCTATCACTAGCTTTTTCAAAAAACTTTTCGGGAGTTAAATTTGCATCTACCTCCTTTGTTGCCTTGGGAGGTTCTTCTTGAAGATATTTACCGCTCCTCAAGGTGATTGCTATAACCTGCTTTGAGTTTTCTATATCTACTGGCAAACTAACTTGTGGCCTAGTATTTAATTCTTGTTGTATCTACCCCCCTTGAATCTTTAAGCTTCTCTTAGCAGCTTGCAAATTTTTCATGTCTGCAGCCAATTACGTTTGACTAGATAAAAGTTGTGTCAACATTTCTTCTATGTTGCTAGTTGACTGATTCCCTTATGCCTGTGGTTGCTGAATTTATTGTTGTTGTGTGTTCCATGACTGATTCTGCCACTTCATATTGTAGGCATTACCATAATTTAGCCTTTGAGCATTACCTACATACATTATTGATTCCAGATTGGATGCACACATGGCCGCTACGTGACTACTATTACCGCACACTTTACTGCAGCTTGTTGGATGGTATTGACTGTGGATGCAGGTTGTGGAGATCCCAATTTTAGGCTGCTAAACTGAGTGTTTATCATATTCTGCAATACTGCAACATGATTTGATAAGGTCGTGAATTGGTCCACCTCCAATACACCCATAACATTTTTCATGGAACTTATAGAATATGAATGCCACTCTAGATTTCCTTATGCTATATGGTTCAATAATACGTACAACTCATCATAAGTCAACTCTAGTTCTTGACCACCTACAGCTGAATCTAGAAAAATATTTATATTGTGATCAAGTGCTTCTACAAAAGTATGAGCAAGTACCTCTTTGGATTTTTGGTGATGTGGAAAATCCCGAAGAAGGGCCTTGAAGTATTTCTAAGTGTGATATAGATTTTCACTAGGCTTCTGTTTGAAGATCACTATCTCATTATGAAGTCTAATAGTCTTGCCTGATGGAAAGAATCTGATGAGGAAGTTTCGTGCTAAGTCATCCCATGATGTTATTGAATTGGCTGGATATACATCCACTCATCTTTTAGCTTCCCCCAATAGTGAATGGGGAAAAAGTGTCAGCCTCACATAATCTGTACTCACCCCAGTCGGAATGAATATGTCAGTAAGCTCAATAAAAGTTTGCAAGTAGACTTATGGATCCTCATGTGAAATCCCTGCAAACTTTTCACTACTGATAAAGCTGCACCATGTTGTGATTTAACTCAAAATTCCCCCAGCAACCAGTCTTTGAATTGGGGAACTCAAGTTCGTCAGAAGTGGGACTGCCACTTCCCTAACTATACTGTGGGCTGCTTGTTCCTCATCCATTGAAGCAGGAACTAATTGGTCTTCTTCTATTTGTGGAAATTAGGAGAGATGGATTGCGTCTCTCTTTAGTTGATGGAAGTGTTGTTCAGGTTCGGGGCTTGTTTCAACCAAATCCTTATCCCTTGCTAGCTTTCTAACCTTAAATCCTATTTTCTGTAGTCATAAAACCAAGACCAAGTGTAAAAACACCAAATAAATCTAACAGTAGAACTAAAATAAATAGTTGCCAAATAACAAGTCCCCGACAACGGCGCCAAAACCTTAACAGCGTCCAAGCTCACATACAAGTGTACGTGGTCTTATCAAGTAGTAAAGTGGCCTAATGAAATCCAAGTATCATTCCCACAGATACTTGATCAACAACAATTCTATTTTAGTTCACAATTTAAATTTAGTTGATGCAGGCATAACAAAAAAGAGAGTTTGGAATTTTTGCAAGTAAAGTAAACAATGCGTAATGTAAAGATCTTGTAACAATTAATAGGAGAAAAATAGGGAAAAATCACTTTGAACAATCATACTATTTGTTGAATTTCATTCGTTAACTTGCTTATCTTGGTTTTTGATTCGTAGGGTTAATTGCATGATTATGGTTTCCCAACCTTTAAATCCTTTACCTAAGTTGAACCTTACAGCTACATCATTGAGCGAGGATGTAATAGTCCACTTAAGTTCTTTTAGCTATCACCCTACATTTGAATCAAGTTCAGCTCCTAAGTACATCCCTGTCCTAGGTGTTAAGTTCAATTCTTTATTTCATAAAAGAATAAAAACCAAAACTTTGTTTATTCCCATGTTCTATTCCTATTCCCTCTCCTGAGTTCACAAGGTTGACAATAGATTTATTCTAAGGATCAAAAATCCTTAAAATAGTTATAAAAAGAATAAACAAGAAACAAATAATGATAAGAAAATCAAACAAACTTAATTCAAAACAATAATACTCATGTTCTTGGCTTTAATCCTGGAAAAATGGTGTTTAGCCACGCATAGTCATAATCGTAATCACAAGATTATAAGTAGCGACTAAGGACATGAATGAACTTAATTAAAATTATAAAAACCTAAGTTATGAAGTTTTAGAAGCCTCCTTGATATTCCAAGACATCCAAAGATGAATAATAATGTTTACAAAGATGTATTTATATTATCCAAGTAGTCCCAAGCCATGTAGGATTGAATTTGCACTTTTGGCCATGTGTGAATTGGACCTCGCATCAAAAGTTCTAAAATAGGGAATAGAAGTTGTGTCATGAGTTCTAAAATTGGGAATATAAGTCGTTTCGCAATTTATAAAATCGGGAATAGAAGTCCTGTCATGACTTCATCGCAACACCTCTCTAGAAATTGCATCTTGAAATTTGGTTAAGTGTTGATTGTTCCTCCTTTCACCCTTAACTTTGTGGTGTCTTTCCCATGGTTTTACAGCCTCACAATCATCCATATATCATCATATTAAGTTTACAGAAGATACTACAAGAACACACCACACGAATTAGAGGTTCAAACAATATAATATCCATTACGATGAATCAAAAACAAAAGGTAAGACGAGGCAAATTTCCATGATCTTCCACTTCATGTTCTGACTCTTTACATGAATCTCTTAAACTTTGTTCACTATCAACAAGTTGTTTAACATATGATGGAAAATTCAACCAAAATTCCTCTTAGCACCAACATTTCATGGATTGTGCATGCACAAGCAAAACAAAAATAAAATCTACTCTAAATTTATAAATCAAAAGGATATGTGCCAATTTTTATGGCGTGATGGGTTGAATCCCATCGAGCACTTAGTTTTACGTTGTAGCACGGCGCCTTCACTACTTCTTTTTATGCTTCCACTTAAAATATTTGAATCTCTGTCCTAGATTTTTTTTAATATGAAATGAGCGGCGGAGGGACCAAAGACTCAGATCTTCAAAGATGACGCTTGGAAGGGGTGACAAAATAGAAAGCACGCTTTGATCTCGCCATTTTGAAGAGTTGAACCTTTTACTCAATTTTATATCAAACTTTTGAATTGGTTCTTTGGGTAAAGGTGTGCACATGAATAGGCCACTCTTTGCACCTTAAAATTTGTGTTCCATGGCCTTTGATAGACGAGATTCTATATGCTCTTTTGAAATGTCAAATTCCAAAATATAGGAATCGTACTCCATCTCCCCACAATCTATTATTTGTCTCAATGGATGGTTTCTCACACATCCTTGAGGTACAATGTTGAATAGTGGGTTGAATGAGGTCCAAACCCTAATTTTAGAATAGCCTTCTTCATAGCACCTTCTCACTAAAATGAACTAGAATCATCATAAGAGATTTGCCTTGAATCTTCTTTTGACTCTAGTATCATTTCTTTTATATTGACTTCTTCTTCCTCATACGATTCAATTGATTGGGAAGGTACCGAGGAGTCTTTGCTACAAACCTCATCATCATAGCTTGGTTTCTCATCTTGATAAACCTCCTCTTGGGAGATGGGCAAGGTAGTATTAGTTTCAAGCTTTTCTTCTTTGCTCATCTCCCCATCTTGATACTTTCCATTCTAATGCCTCTTGTTGCATGCCTTGTATACTCTTCCCTGTTCTATCTGTGTAATCCAAAATAGATTGTAGCCTTGTGTTAAAGCTATTGGACTTAGTATGTAGCTCTTCATTCTTCTCATCATAGAACCTATCAAGATCATAAGAAAAACTAGCCACCTGGTTAGCATAATAGGGGGAGGGGCATTTTGATAGTCATCCCAATGTCCTTCTTGACCACTACATAAAGACCACCTATACTCCCCATAGGATAAAGATGGTGTGGTCCTTTATAAATTGGACATGGGTAGTGATGATAGGATTCCTAACTACCGGCATCATACTTGTCGGAAGATGCCACAGAGAAAAGTAAAATAAAATAAAAATCAATCTATAAAAGAAGATCACAAACAAATATATACAAGCTTGAATTCAAGAAAGTAAGCTAAAATTACAAATTAACTTAATACACCAAATTATTCTTTGGCAACGCCACCATTTTTATAACGCTCAACTTACACGTCAATTTAAGTGAAAGACGGTCTTCGTTAATATATTTACCCAACTTTAGAGTTGGGGATGAATCCATGAGGAACAATGTGAGTGGCGATCAAATTAATTCAGAATAATAGATATAAGTTAAATTCAAACCAATAGTACAAAAAGATTTAAAAAATGGGGGAGATAGATGTCTACACTAATGTTTCTTTTTCGGTTTGTCTAATATAAATTTGGGGATATAAATAATTAGAGTTTTAACAATTATGCATGGATCTTAGGATTATGTATTACTAATGGATTAACATGTGGGTGTTACTAATCAACATTAATTTAGTAGATCAAATATGGGTAGGTTTGGTTATAGATTTTGATGCTAGTCTTTCAACAAAGCACCAAACTTTCATCAATTGATTCTTTCGAATATCTAACAGTGTGTTTAAAATTTGGTAACCAAACCTCAATTTAGGCATCCCTATTTCAAGGATAATACCCATTGTATAGTTAGCTTTACAATCACCCTTATGTCTAAGTTAGTGAAAATTTAGCACGCTACACACATAATTGTCTATCATTGCTTTGGTCTCCACATCCCGATTTCAAGGATGATGTGAATTCCTAAAGTTTACCCGAAACCCTTCTTTCAAAGATGGCCTTAAGTTTTCAAGATTTTGGAGCTTTCACTCATCAAACCTATGTGGGTATTTGGGGTTTTCACCCATAAATCCCAACCAAGTTAGCATAGCAATGATAAAACCCATAAAAATATGTTACTAAATAGAAGCTAACAATAACAACCCCCACATACTTTAACCCTTAATCATAGATAACCCCAAGAGGGAGATCTAGCTACACATAAGATAAATAAGTAAAGATATACCCATAATCTCCATTGAAATGATTTATTAAATCTTAAGTGCATGTTCATTCAAACTTTGCACTCCGAAAAATCAACAATGAAAGTGAGCTATTCCTCCTCTTAGAAGGTCTCCAATGTACTCTTCACCCAAAATTTATACAATATTTTCTTCTTTAAAAAAATGGAGACTATGAACTCTGGAGCTAAACCTAAAATTGGTAGAGATGAAATTCTTGATTACTCAGGGTTTGATTTCTTCTTTCAAAATTGGGATTAGCCACGTGCATTTCAAAATTTTCCCTTGGGTTGAACTCTTTCACTAAGTCATGATTGCATTATTTTGGATACGACTGTGGCCTCCGTGACCATGATATACTTATGCTACCATGTTTGATTGAACTTTCGGCTGCCATGATTGTGGTCAGAAGACCACGACCACGGTAACTGAGGCCCTTCTACTCTAGGTCTTCAACTGCACTTTCTTGCTCCTTTTTTGATCATTTTAAGCTCCAATCCACATCTTTCTATATCCTTAACTCTATGCCTACAAAGAGTGGATATTAGCATATTTAATCATAATTATATCTTTTTTATTCATTTAAAACAAGGAAATGTGCATGAATGATGAGTGAGAATAAGTGGTAAAATCACCACCCATCATACACTCATAAGAGAGAGGCTACAAGATATTTAGGAATGCTTTACTTTCTTGATATTCTATTTTCAAGCTTAGATTCTAAAATCCATAAATCCTCTCTAATCCTTATTTGTTCATCTTTCATATCATGCTTAGTAGATCTAGAAAATAAGGAAATTACCCTATCTTATTTGGGAATGATACTAAAAGGGTATATCCTATGATGAGGGTACATCTTTGATTTCAGGGTCCTATTCTAAGTGGTACTTGGGTTCCTCCTAATCCTACTAGTTCTCCTTAGGTCCCTCAATGCAATATGATAAATTTGGAATTTCATCAATCAATCTATATTATTTTTTAGTTGGTTTCTACTCAGGTTGAGTGGGATGAATCTGGTGGGTTATCTACAGAGGCCATAAGGGTTGGCCCATTTATGAAGATAGGTCCACCTACTTTTACTGGAGTGAAGGTCGAGTAGGATGACCAGGCTCTTAGATGAAATAGAGAAGATATTTCGAGTGACGCAGGCTACCAATGTTGAGGGGTGAACTTTGTAGCTTATTAGCTCAAAGATATTTCTTATCAGTAGTATGAGGAGTAGGATAGAGATAGGGGTGATATCAAAGAATCCGAATTATGAGAGGCTTTCTCTATGTCTTCTTAGATCGTTTCTTTCCTTAAGAGCTGGGGAAAGCTAAGATAGAGAAGTTTGTGAATCATAAGCAAAGGAGAATAACTGCCAAGGAATATTCCTTGAATTTTCATTAGCTATCGAGGTATGCTTCTGACTTGGTGGGTGACATGAGAATAAGAATGAGGAAGTTCGCTTATGGGTTGAATAAATATATGAACTTCGAGATCAAGACCACTTTGCTAATTAAGGATATGGATATTTCTTGGTTGATTGTCCTTGTACCACAAGTAGAGGATCAGATGAGGAGATAGGCAGAGTTTAGGGATAGGCAGGAAAAGAGGGTCAGATTTTCTGATCAGGGAGGTGCACAGTTCTAGGGTGGTTGAGGTGGTGGCAAGTAGCAGAAGAAGAAGTGTGGGAGCTTGGGTTCCTTCTCTACTTCCAGTACCCCTTACCTGAAGCAGTTAGGAGACAGATATTATTAGGGTAGTGAAAATTTTCGAGCATAGGGTTCCCAATCTCAAGCGAGTGAAGGTTAGTTAGTTTCTTCATTCCCTCCTTGTCATCTTTATGGTCAACTCCATCAGGTTATTATGAAGAAGAAAGGAACAAATGCTTTAGGTATGGCCAGCTATGTCATCAACTAAGGGATTTTTTGGATAATAAGGTCGCTACGGGGGGAAACAAGGTTCCTATGGCTTCATCTTCTGCTCCTACACCTGGTACTATTATATTGGCTTTTGTTAATTCTCCTGTTTCTAGTGTTCATTAAAATAGGTTGTATGCTTTGGCATCTTGGTAGTTATCTGAAGCATTAATTGATGCCTTTACTAGTACGTTACATATTTTTTCCAATGACTTATATTATTTTCTTGATCTGGGGTCCACTCTTTCTTATGCGACTCCTTATGTGGTTGTATCTTTTGGGTTTGATCTCAAAGTGATTTTGGATCCTTTTTCTATTTTTACCTTTGTAGGAGACTCGGTTATTACTAAAATGGTCTATGAGGGTGTGTGGTGTCTGTTAGTATTAAGAAAACTTTGGTGGATCTATTTGAGTTAGGGATGGTGGATTTTGATATCATTATAGGTATGGATTAGTTACACTCCTGTTATACATCCGTAGACTGTCGGACCCAGAAGATTATCTTTAAGTTTCCAAGTGAACTAGTTAAGAATGTGAGGGTGGTAGCTCCTCGGGGAAGGTTTATTTCATATATTAGAGCTCGGAGGTTAATCTCCAAGGGGTGTCTTTATCACTTAGTCTGGGTTAGAGAATCTAACTCAGAAGGTCCTTCTTTACAGTTAGTTCATATGGTTAATGAGTTTCTAGTAGTCTTTTTGGATGGTCTTCTTGGTGTTCCTCTGGATAGGAAAATATATTTTGGTATTGATTTGCTTCCAAAAACTCGTCCAATATCCATTCCTCCAAATAGAATAGATCCAGTTGAGTTGAGGGAACTTAAGGAGCAACTTAAAGATCTTCTAGATTAGGGGTTTATTCATCCTAGCATTTCTCCATGGGGTGCATTGATGTTGTCTGTGCATAAGAAGGATGGTTATCTCTGGATATGCATTGACTACATATAATTGAGTAAGGAAACAATCAAAAAAAAATATTCTCTCCCAAGGATAGATGACTTATTTGATTAGTTACAGGATGCCAAGTTCTTTTCCATGATAGATGTTTGGTTAGGGTACCATCAACTTAAGATTAAGGAGGTGGATATCCCTAAGATAGCTTTTCATACTTGGTATGGATATTTCAAATTCTTGGTGATGTTATTTGGATTGACCAATGCACCGGTGGCATTTATAAATCTGATGAAAAAGTTTCCAGGCAGTATTTAGATTTCTTCATCATTGTGTTTATTGATGACATTCTTGTTTATTTGAAGAGTGAGGTGGATCATACTAATCACCTCTGTATAGTATTGCAAACCTTATAGGAACAATGATTTATGCCAAGTTCTCTAAGTGTGAGTTTTGGTTGAACGCCGTGACTTTCTTGGATCATATTATTTCTAGTGAGGGGATAATGGTTGATCCTCAAAAGGTTACTATAGTGAAGAGGTGGCCTAGGCCCACGACTCCATTTAACATTTGGAGCTTCTTAGTTTTAGCCCAGTATTATATGCAGTTTATGGAAAGCTTCTCATCAATAGCGACTCCGTTGACTATGTTAACTTAGAAGAAGGCTAAGTTTTCTTGGTCGGATGTTTGTGAGGGGATTTTTTAGAAGTTAAAGGATAAGCTCACTTCAGCTCTAATTCCAACTTTATCAAAAGGCAATGATGGGTTTGTAGTTTATTGTGATGCATCTTGGGTTAGGCCTGGTTGTGTTTTGATGTAGAATGGAAAAGTGATTGCCTATGCTTCCAGGCAGTTAAAGGTGAATGAGAAGAATTATCCTACTCATGATTTGGATCGGTTAGCAGTTGTGTTTGCTTTGGAAATATGGAAGTATTACCTTTATGGTATTCAGGTTGACATTTTTTTTTATTAGAAGAGTTTACAGTATGTTCACGTAGAAAGATCTTAATCTTAGGCAAAAGAGATGGCTTGAGCTCCTTAAAGACTATGATATGAGTCTTCACTGCCACCCAGGTAAGGCTAACATGTTTTTTAAGGCTCTGAGTAGGTTGTATATGGGAAGTTTGGCTCATGTGCAACAAGGAAAGTGAGAATTGGTGAAGGATATTCACCGCTTGGCCAATCTTGAGGTTCGTCTCTTGGATTCTATAAATGGTGGTGTGACAGTGCAAGAAGTGGTTCGATCATCTCTTGGCGTAGAGATTAAGGAGAATCAAATGTTGGATCCTATCTTAATAAAAATCAAGAGTGATGTTGGCGGGCACAAAGTGGTGGTTTTAAGATTGGTGGTGATGGTACTTTGCGAAACCAAGGGAAGTTGTGTGTTCCTGATGTCGATGGTTTATATCAAAGGATTTTGGCTGAGGTGCTTAAGTCATGCTATGTTGTTCATCCCGACTTAACAAAGATGCATCATGATATTATGAAGATCTATTGGTGGAATGGTATGAATAGGGATATGGTTGATTTCATGGCCAAGTGCATAGTGTGTCAATAGGGTAAGGTTGAGCACATGAGGCCTAGTGGATTACATCAAGAAATTGAGTTGCCCAAATGGAAGTAGGAGATGATCAATATACATTTTGGTACTATTTTTCCTCGGTCTCGAAACTAATTTGATTTGATTTGGGTCATCATGGATAGGATAATGAAGTCTACTCACTTTTTGCTAGTAAGGACTGCCTTCTCAGCGGAGGACTATGCAAAGTTGTATCTTCAGGATATTGTGAAAGTTCATGGGGTACCTGTCTCGATTATATTTGATCATGGTACACAGTTTATATCTTATTTTTAGCGATCTTTTAAGAAAAGGTTGGGGACTAAGATCAGTCTGAGTACTACTTTTTATCCCCAGTCAAATGGGCAAGCAGAGAAAACTATCCAGACATTGGACGCTATTCTTCATGACAAAATGATTGACTATCTAAGGAAATTGGCCTGAGCATCTACCTTTGGTAGAGTTTGCTTACAACAATAGCTATCATTCGAGTATTGGTATGACCCCTTTTGAGATGTTGTATTGTAAAAGGTGTAGATCTCCTATTGGTTGGTGTGATCTTGGTGAGGCGGACATGTTTGGTCTTGATCTGGTTTATCAAACTATGGAGAAAGTAAAGTAATTCCGGATAGGCTTAAGGCTACCCAGAGTCGCCAAAAGTCTTATACAAATATTAGGCATAGAGACTTGGAGTTTGAGGTTGGGGACAAGGTATTTCTAAAGGTATCTCCCATGAAGGGAATAGTGAGATTTGGCTAGAAGGGGAAGCTCAGTTTTGATTTATTTGTCCTTTTGTGATTTTGTAGAGAGTTGGCAATGTTGCTTATGAACTGGAGTTTCCTGCTAGTATGGGTTTGGTTCATCCAATCTTTTATATTTCCATGTTGAGGAAGTGTATCGGCGATCTGTCATTGATTGTTCTTTTAGAGGGATTAGGTATTTTAGATTCTCTATGTTATGAAGAGGTCCCAGTCGAGATATTGGATAGGCAGGTTTATTTGTTGTAGACAAAGGATGTTTCTTCGGTTAAGGTTATATGACGAAACCATAATATGGAATAAGCTACATGAGAAGTGGGGAAGGACGTGAGGTCCGAATATCTGCTCTTGTTTTCTTCTCCCAAGATTCATGCGGAAGGTATGTGATCTTAAACATATCTTTATTTTATAGACTTTGTCAAAGGAAAGATTAATATCTTTGTCTCTTTGTTTTCGAACTTTGATGAAGATTGGGAATATGTTTGAGAATTTAAATGACTCTGTGTTTGGTTACCCCTACCTTTTTCGTCATACGGGATGAATGTTCCTAGTAAGGGAGAATGTTACATCCAGTGTTTTGGCCTTTAGATTTTTTCCTAAAATTCTGTTTAACGGACCCAATACGAATCCAGGGTATGAGCCGTATGTTAGGGTACAAATGGTATGGTCCTATCATATGCTGACCAACGTTGGTTGGTGGGATGAATGGGTTACTAAAATAGATACAACTTAGGAGATGAGAGTCATATGTTAGGGTACGAGTCGTATCTTGTACTCATATAGGGAACAGTGCTCAATCCTCTTGGTATTCTATTCTGCCAGGGATAAGGATAGGAGGTACAAATCATATACATTGGATATGGCTTGGTTAGATGAGTCGTATGCTAGAAAGTGTTAGGTCTAGGGGTTGGGGTAGGATACAAGTGATGGGTACGACTAGTATGGCTCAGTCGTATCCCTGTGACGAGACTTTTTTGCAACTTAAGTAGGGGTATTTTGGATATTTCCCTACTTATCCTAATAGGATCGCACAACTTCTAGGCTATTTGGGAGGCTATTTACTTTATTATTTCTCTCTTTAACACGTAAAAACTACTCCCAAACAATGTAAAATCCTCTCAAAGGCTTTTGGTGCAAGAAAGCTAGGGTTTCATTCTAAGGACTAATTTGGGGCTTGCTTTGGTGATTTCTTTCCATCAATTCTTTGGTATAAGGCATGTTCTCTTCCCTTATTGTTAGTTCCAACTAAAGGCATGATTTTACTATTGGTTTTCATGATTTTTGGTTTTTCAAATGTGATTTGGGGGTTTTGTTTATAAATGGTTAGTTATGGATTCCCATGGTTTTAATCATGCTTTTCTATGCATTAATGGTGTTTTTTGATAATTGGATTATATGGGAATGGTTGTTGGTAATTAGAATTGGTTTTGGATATATATTATGCCCCTAATGTGTTTGACAAAATGCTTATAAAAATATGTTTATTGCATTAACTTCTTTTAAATGTAATTGTTGCTTGTTTTAAACTGTGTAAAGGATTTATGCATAGTTTAAATTGTTTGGAAAGGTAAAATGATAAATTGTTATACTTGTGTGGTACGGATTCCCCCAGGTGGATTTAATATGGTAATTGGAAGGGCACTAAAGATCCCCTATACCTATATGTGGTTGGCTATAGATAGTTTTTGCAAGTATGGTTGGTATGACAAGACCACCACTAAATGGCCTTAGTTAATAAATTATAAATGGATTGTTTGGAAATGGTTTTTAATTGGGCATTAAAAGGGATGGTATAGCTAAGCCATGAAAGGTGAATGTCCCCGGGGGACCAAAATTGGAAACGTATATTTGCTGGTATGAGGTTGGACTTGGTGGACCATGTGCATGATGCTACACCTCATATTAGGAGATGTACTGGTCATCCCAATGGCATACTTCCCTGGTCATGTGGCTACACGCACTGGGGCCCTTTCAGTAGGGGGATTTAAACCGATATTAACTATGGGTGCTTTAGGACGACAAAGCTACATAACCCAAGTAATGGTTTAAATGCATGCTAAACCCGGTTCCCTTTCCCATCACTTACATATTTATGGTTGTATGCATCATGTATGGTTTTACTTGGTTTTATAAATGGAATTGTTTTATTCTTATCCTGAGTTCATGCTAGCGATCACTTGCTAACCCGTCTACTGACGGTTGTATACCTAAGCTATGCAGGAACTGAATATTCTACTTCTCTTGTTTAGCCCGCGGATTCGGTATCAGCATTTGGACTAAAGTGTTGAGCTTCCATTCTTTTAAAAGGATCCATTTCATGTTATAGACATCTTTGGACATTTTTATTTTATTATGGATATTGGTTTCGGCCATGGTTGGAGGCATATACTAACCAGATATTCTTACTCTTTTGGATAGAGGCTTTGCAGTACTTATGGGGGTTTGTATGGGTGGGATCATTATTAGTGTCAGCCTTGGCATTGGAATAAGCTAAGAGGTTGGCATCATCGAATAGGATATCTCACTGTTCCATCGTATTATATTTTTGGATTGATTGTCATTATATGTTTTTGTGTTCTCTTTGGTTATGGCCTAGTTTATGGCCTTTGGTTTAGCTTGGTATGTTTGGATGCGTATTTGGTTTGGTTAGACTTGGTTGGGTCATTCACGGTTGTGACCCTATCCCAGAGTCTTCATGAGAGCATTTATGTTATCTTGCTATATACCTGAAATTCAGTCCATCTAAGGCTGGGTAAGGAGCTTGGATTGGATAACAGGGGGTGGTCCCCAGTCCTGGTTGGACTTGGGATACATATTATGTCTAGGTCCTAGTTTGTGTCATGAAAGATGTGTCCAACCCTATGGCCATACTAGTGAGACAAGTAGCGGATATTTTTGTAGGATTGTTCCCCAGGAAGATCAGGCTGACATTCCTGCTACAGTAGACGCTACACAGTCAGGAGTACAGACAAAGGGGTCTCATATAGACACAGTGGGTACTTTTAGTGCCCACCACCAGTCCAATTTGTACCACCTATAGCACGGGGTATTCCTCTCAGTATTATCATGATCTCCAAAAAGGTTGTTACAAAATTAGCCACACTTGATGAGAAGGTATCTCACATGGAAAGATAAGTGAAAAAGTTGTTTGACAGGAAGTTTGAGGAGTAGGATAGGTGATTCTAAGGGTGCCTAGATTCTTTTGAGTCGAGGATCAATCGACAATTGAGCGGAGGGTAGACATCCAATGTTGCTGATATCAAAATCGAGGTTGTAGAAATCAAGAAAATTTTCTCAAAGTTTTACGAGTGATCGGTGGTTGTTGAGCCCATTGTAGAGACAGTGATACCTATGGTCCATATGCCTAATATTTGGGCATACCTAGTGGCTACACAGGTTTCTAAGACCGAAAAATAAAGATGAGAGAGGAAGAGAAAGAAGAAAGAAGATCGAGCAGCCAGGAAGAAGGCTAGATAGAAGAGTATTATGGATGAGTATGATCAGAAAATAACGGTCTTAGAAATGGCCAATGGAGATGGTGGTGTGAGACCATTTTTTGTTAATGCTGAGGGGGACAATTCTATGCTGCCGACTGTTGCTGCTTGATCTAAGGTGGATTTATGCACCTTAGTGTTGTATCCTAGCTTAATTACCCTTATTTAGAGGACTTATTGCATGATTAATGTGTTAATGATGATATAAATTAGCACATAAGTGTTTAAGTATGTGCCTACATTGTTTATGGTGTATTTCAAACAAGTTTAGACTTAAATTGGTCACTTAGAGTTTAAACGAGAAAACTAGCATTACTATCGTGAGCTAGGTGTTGTTCTTGTCTATCTCAATGGATTCTAATTTGTTTAATGAGTACCTAAGGTTTTTATTATGTAATTATGTATGGAACAACTTGTTTATAATGTCTAGGGTCAATTGAATTAAGCCAAAAGTCTAAACAATAAGTTACAGATCAACAAGGGCAAGCCTAGTCTTAGCTTGATTTCTAGTTCGCTGTTATGGATGTTGTGGTATTTTGAGATCTAATCCATGGTGTTTCATATTATAGGATTTTTGATGAGTTTATTCTAATGATATATGAATGATATACAAGCTATAAATCTGAGACACCCTATTTTGTACCTTAGAAAATCTCTTGGAATTTTGGTCTCTAGACCCAATATGACTCATGGGTACAAGATGTATGTTGGGGTATGGATGGTATGATCCATTTGTATGCTGCCTAGTGTAGGTTGGAGGGATGGAGTTTGGTTACTAGAATGGATACGACTTAGGGGTATGAGTCATATCGGTGGCTATGAATCATTTGGTTCCTTAACTTAATCTTAGACATGGTTACTTAGGTTGGATCTAAGTATGGGTGGCTCACCATGAGTCATAAGCTAGGGTACAATTCATACCCAGGACTCATATGGAGGACAGTGTCTAAATCTTCCTTGGGTTTAAATCTGTCAGAGGTACGGATTAAGGGTAAGGATTTTATGCTTTAGATACGACTTGGTTAGATGAGTTGTATGCTAGATAGTGTTGGATCCAAAGGTTATGGCTAGTATACAAGTTTAGGGTACCACTCATATTGTAGGCTATGACTCATAAGGGTCAGTCGTACCGCTGGGATGGGATTTTATGCAACTTAAGTAGGGATATTCTGGATATTTCCCTACTTATCCTAATAAGTTCTCATGATTTCTAACCTAATTGAAAGGTTATTTTCCCTATTATTCCATTCATTAACACTTAGAAACTCTTCTAAACACTCTATAATTCTTTCAAAAGCATTTGGCCAGGGGAAGCTAGGGTTTCAACTAGAGGATTGATTTGGGGCTTGTCTTGGTGATTTCAACTAGAGGATTAATTTGGGGCTTGTATTGGTGATTTATTTCCATTATCATCTTATTTTAAGGTATGTTGTCTTCCCTCACTATTAATTGTATCTAAAATGTATAGTTTTTATGAATGTTTTCTTGACATCATTGATTGAATGATTTTGGTTTTCAAATATGAATTGAGGGTTTTGATATTAAATAGTTAGTTATGATTTTCCATGGTTTTAATTATGCTTTATGTGCATTAATAGTTGTTTTGGATAATTAGATTACATTAGAATGGCTTCAAGGTCATTGGAGTGGGTTTTGATTATATTATGACCCCAATTTGTTTGACTAAATTCCTATAATAATATTTTCATTGCATTGAGTACTTTAATAGAACTCTTAGTTGTTTTAAAGCTTAGAAAATAAATTATGCATTGTTTAAATGGATTGGAATGGTAAATGGTTAAATGATTATTTTGTGGGGTACTTGGAATCCCCCAAGTGGTTTGATATAGTAAATGGAAGGGCATTTGGAAGTCCCCTTAAACCTAGATGTGGTTGGCTATGGATAGTTCTTGCAAGTATGGTCGGTATGACGATACCACCACTAAATGGTCTCAGTTATTAAATGGTAAATGTATTGGTTGGTTCTTAGTAATGGTTTTAATTGGGAAATAATAGCGGGATGTGTAGCAAAGCCATGAAAGGTAGAGGTCCCAGGGGGACCAAAACAAGAAACTAATCTCTGCCGATGTGAAGTTGTTCTTGGTGACCGTGTGCACGATGTCACACTATATTTTGGGTGATGTACTAGACATCCCAGGTTTTTCTTCCCTGATTATGTGGCTTTACACACTGGGCCCTTTTAGCAAGGGGAGGCAAACCTATATAGCCCATGGGTTATTTAGGATGGCAAAGTTACACAGCCCAGGTAAAGGTTTTAAAGGCATGCTAAACTAGGTCCCCTTTACCGTCATGGTTATATATTTGTATGGTTGTGTGAATATATATGGTTTTACTTGATTTTATAAATAGCATTATTTTATCATTATCCTAAGATCATGCTATCGTTCACCTGCTAACCCATCTACTGGCGGTTGTATACCCAAGCAATGCAGGAACTGGCCGTTTTACTCCTACAAAGTGATTTACTTAGGGATCAATATTTGTACTAAAATGGTGAGCTTCCATCCTTTCGAAAGGCTCCATTTCATGTTATCAATATTTCTAGTCACTTTAATTTATTTTGGATATTGGTTTTTGCCATGGTTGGGGAAATGTCCCAACCAGATTTTACTTCTCTTTTGGTTAGAGGCTTTGTGGTACTATAATGGGTTGGAACGAGCGGGATCGGTATAGTTGTCAGCCATAGCATTGGTATTGGTATTGATGCTGGCATCATCTGAAATATTTTCTCATTGTTCTATCGTATTTCACTTTGGGATTAATTATACTATGTTTTGGAACATCTTAGGTTATGGCCTAGTTTATGGCTCTTGTTGTGGTATCGGTTTGGTATAGCTGGATTATTGGTATGGGATGGTTGGACTAGGTTGGGTCAGTCACAATTGTGATTCTATCCCAGAGTCTTCATATGAGATGTTATACTATCTTGTTTCATGCTCAAAATTCAACCAACTCAAGGAAGGCGACTGGAGTTTGGGTTAGGTAATAGGGGTGGTCTCCTATCCCGATCGGACATGGGATACCCATTACGACAAGGATTGTGGTCTGGTCACTTCAAGTTGGTATCAGAGCCTAGGTTCATGCTCAATTGGGAGTCCACAAAGCCGTGTCGAGTAGAGTTTCTTTAGTGGTATGTAACGCGCCACACTCATAAAAAAGAGGCTGCAAGGTATTTAGGGATGTTTCACTTTCTTGGTATTCAATTTTTAAGATTGGAGTCTCACTCCTAGAATTTTCTCTAATCCTTGTTTGTTCGTCTTTCAAATCATGCCTCATAGATCTAAAACATAAGAAAATTCTTCTATCCCATCTAGTGGTAATGCTAAAGGGGTGCATCCTACTTCTAGGGTTCATCTTCGATCTCATGATCCTATCCTTAATAGTTCTAGAGTTTTACCATTACTACTAATCCTCCTCAAGTCGAGGTGGTTAATATGGACTTTCATCAATCTATTCATATTATTGCTCAGATGGTTGCTGCTCAGGCTGAGCAGGAGGCATCTGGTACTTTATTTGTTGAGGTCACAAGGGTTGGCCAATTTTTGAAAATGCGTCCTCCCATTTTTTCTGGAGTAAAGGTGGAGGAGGATCCACAAGGCTTCTTAGATGAAATGAAAAAAATATTTTGGGTGATGTAGGCTACCAATGTGGGGAGGGTAAACTTTGCAGCTTATCAGCTCAAAGATATTGCATATCAGTGGTATGAAGAATGGGACATGGAAAGGGGTGATGTGGAAGAATTAGTCTTGTGGGATACTTTTTCTAAGGCCTTCTTAAATCAGTTTTTTCCCTAATAATTAAGGAAATAAAAGATGGAAGAGTTTGTGAACTCAAGCAAGGGAGGATGCCTGTCAAGGAATATGCCGTGAAGTTTCACCAATTGTCAAGGTATGCTCCTGATTTAGTGGCTGACATACAAGAAAAAATAAGGAAGTTTGCTACTGGGTTGAATCGGGATTACATTTTGGAGAGCAAGACTGCCTTGCTAATTTAAGGTATGGACATCTCTAGGTTGACTATTCATATACATCAAGTGGACAATGAAAAGAGGAAGCAGATAGAGTTTGGGGATAGACAGGGTAAGAGAAGCAGGTTTTCTAACTAGGGAGATGCTTAGTCTCAGTATGGTTGAGATGGTGGAAAATGACAGAAAAAGAAGTGGAGGAGTTCTGGTTCCTTCTCTTCTGCTAGTGCTCCTTAATAGTCGGGCAACATGCTTTATCAAGGTGGTGAAAATTTTTGAGCACAAGGTACCCAATCTCAGGTAAGTGGAGGTCAGTCAGTTTCTTCATGCCCTCCTTGTCGGTTCTGTGGTCACCCTCATCGGGGTTATTACAATGAAAGAAGGTACAAATGCTTTAAGTATGGCTAGGCAAGCAATCGGCTCAGGGATTGTCCTGTTAATAAGGTTTCTATGGGGAAATATGATTTCTGTGGATTCTTCTTATGCTCCTACATTTGGCGATGTTGTATCTATTTCTATTACTGCTCCTATTTCTAGTATTGGTTGAAACAGGTTGTATGGTTTGGCATCCTGATAGGAATCTGAGGCATCAGTTGATGTTGTTGCTGGTATGTTACAGCTTTTCTCTCATGACGTATATTATTTGCTTAACCTAGGGTCCACTCTCTCCTATGTGGTTCCTTATGTGGTTGTATCTTTTGGTTTTAATTTGTAAGTGATATCAAATCCTTTTTCTTTATCTACACAATAAGAGACTCGGTTATTGCTAAGAGAGTCTATAGGGGGTGTGGTATCTGTTGGTGGCAAGCAGACCTTGGTAGATTTGTTTGAGTTAAGTATAATGGATTTCAATGTTATTCTAGGTATGGATTGGTTACACTCTTGCTATGCATCCTTGGCTTATCGTACCCATAGGTTTATCTTTAGGTTCCCTGGTGAACCAATTATAGAATGGAAGGGTGGTTCTTTAGTTGCTAGGGGATATTTATTTCTTATCATAGATCTCGGAGGTTAATCTCTAAATGTTTTCTTTATTACTTGGTTTGGGTTAAAGATTCTAACTCAGGAGGTCCTCTTTTCCAGTCAATTTTTGTGGTTAATGAGTTTCCAGAGATCTTTTTGGATGATCTTCCTGGTATTCGTCTGGATAGGGAATAAAGTTTGGTATTGATCTAGTTATGAACACTTGTCCAATTTCTTTTCCTCCGTATAGAATGGCGCTAGCTGAGTTGAGGAAACTCAAGGAGAAACTTAAGGATCTTCTGGATAAGGGGTTTATTCATCCTATTGTATCTCTGTGGGGTGCATCAATGTTGTTTATGTGCAAGAAAGATGGTTCCTTTCATATGTAAATTGACTATAGGCAGTTTAACGAAGTGACATTCAAGAACAAGTATCCTCTTTCAAGGATAGATGATCGGTTTGACCAGTTGCGAGGTGCTAAGTTCTTTTCTAAGATAGATCTTTGGTCTAGGTACCATCAACTAAAGATTAGGGAGTTGGAGATCCCAAAGATGGATTTTCATACTCGTTATGAGCACTTTGAATTTTTGGTAATGTTATTTGGGCTAACTAATGCTCTGACGACATTTATGGATCTAATGATCATGATTTTTCATCAGTATTTGGATCTCTTCATTATTGTGTTTATTGATGACATTCTGGTTTATTCAAATAGTAAAGTGGATCATGATAATCACCTCTGTGTGGTATTTCATACCTTAAAGGAACAACAGTTGAATTAAAAGTTCTCCAAGTGTGATTTTTAGTTAAGCGCTGTAATTTTCTTGAGTTATATTATTTCTTGTGAGGGGATCATAATGGATCCACAAAAGGTTGTTGTGGTGAAGAGGTGGCCTAGACCCATGACTCCATCCGACATTCAGAGCTTCTTGGGTTTAGTCTGGTATTATAGGCGGTTTATGGAAAGATTTTCATTGATAATGTCTCGTTTGACTAAGTTAACTCAAAAGAAGGTCAAGTTTTCTTGGTAGGATGCTTGTGAGGCGAGTTTTGAGAAGTTGAAGGATAAGTTAACTTCAGCTCTAATTCTACTTTGTCGGAAGGCAATGATGGATTCATGGTTTATTGTGATGCATCTCGGGTTGGTCTTGGTTGTATTTTGATGCAGCATGGGAAGGTGATTGCCTATGCTTCCAGGCAGTTGAAAGTTCATGAGAGGAATTATCCTACTCATGATTTGGAGCTGTTGGCAGTTGTGTATGCTTTAAAAACATGGTAACATTATTTGTATGGTATGCAAATGGATATCTTTTCTAGTCATAAGAGTCTATACTATGTGTTTACTCAAAAAAAGCTAAATCTTAGGTAGAGAAGATGGCTTGATGTTCTCAAGGACTACAATATGAGTCTTCACTACCACCTAGGTAAGGCTAACATAGTTTCTGATGCTCTTAGCAGGTTATCAAAGCAAGCTTGTCTCATATGGAGGAAGGAAAGTTGAAATTGGTGAAAGATATTCACCGCTTGGCTAATCTTAGAGTTTAGTTATTGAACTCAAAGGATAGTGGTGTGGTGGTGCAAGAAGTGGTTTGATTGCCTCTTGGACCAGAGATTAAGGAGAAGCAAGTGCTAGATCTTATCTTGATGAAAATCAAGAGTGATGTTGGTAGGCAAAAGGTAATGGTGTTTGAGATCAGTGGTGATGGTACTTTACGGTACCAAGGGAGGTTGTGTGTTCCTAATATCGACGGGTTACGACAAAGGATTTTAGCTAAGGCGCATGAATCATGTTGTGTTGTTATCTCAGCTCCACTAAGATGTATCATGATCTCAAGGAGATCTATTTGTTGATTAGCATGAAGTGGGATATGGCTGATTTTGTGGCCAAGTGTATGGTGTATCAACAGGTTAAGGTTGAGCATATGAGGCCTGGGGGTTTATATCAAGAAATTGATTTTCCTAAATAGAAATGGGAAATGATTAATATAATCAGTATAATTCAGTCCGTATCATCGTGGATAGGATGACTAAGTCTGGACACTTTTTGCTAGTGCGAACTACCTTCTTCGTGGAGAATTATACTAACTTGTATCTTCAAGAGATTCTGAAGATGCATGGGGTGCCTATTTCAATTATTTCTGATCATGGCACCTAGTTTACATCTCACTTTTGGCGATATTTCTAGGAAGGGTTGGAGATTAAGGTGAGTCTGAGTACTGCTTTCCATCCGTAGATGGATAGACAAGTAGAGAGAACTATTTAGACATTGGAGTATACGATTCGGGCTTGTGTGACTGATTATGGTGGCAATTGGATTGAGAATCTACCTTTGGTGGAGTTTGCTTATACAAATAACTATCATTCTAGAATTGGTATGGCCCCTTTTCAGGCAGTGTATAGTAGGAGGTGTAGATCTCCTATTTGTTGGTTTGAGCTTGGTGAGGCAGACAAGTTTAGTCCCGACTTGGTTTACCAGGCTATGGAGAAGGTGAAGGTGATTTAAGAGAGGCTTAAGGCTGCCCAAAGTTACCAAAAGTCCTATGCAGATGTTAGGCGTAGAGACTTGGAGTTTGAGGTTGGGGATAAGGTTTTCCTCAAGGTATCTCCCATGAAGGCGGTAGTGCAGTTTGGTAAGAAGGTGAAGCTGAGTACCAGTATGTTAGTCCTTATAAGGTTTTGTGGAGAATTAGTAATGTTACTTATGAGCTAGAGTTGCCTTCTAGCTTGAGCTTGGTTTATCCGGTCTTTCATGTTTCCATGTTGAGGAAGTGCATTAGTGATACTTCTTTGGTTATTCCTTTGGAAGAACTGGGTATCACGGATTCTTTGTCTTATGAAGAAATCTTAGTTGAGAACTTGTATAGGCAGGTTTGTCGGTTGTGAACCAAGGATGTGGAGGGTACCACTCATATTAGAGAGTACCACTCATGAGGGTCAGTTGTACCCCTGGGATAGGATTTTGTGAGACTTAAGAAGGGGTATTTTGGATATTTCCCCACTTACCCTAATAAGGTCCCACGACTTATAACCTACTTGGAAGGTTATTTACCTTATTATTCCATTCATTATCATTTAAATACTCTTCTAAACACTCTATAATTCTCTCAAAAGCTTTTGGGAAAGGAAAGCTAGGGTTTCAACTAGAAGATTGATTTGGGGCTTGTCTTAGTGATTTGTTTCCATAATCATCTTGGTTTAAGGCATGTTCTCTTCCCTCACTGTTAATTCTATCTAAATTCATGTTTTTTTATGAATGTTTTCATGACTTCATTGATTGTATGATTTTGGTTTTTAAATATGAATTGGGGGTTTTGATATTAAATGGTTAGTTATAGTTTTCCATGGTTTTAATTATGCTTTATGTACATTAATGATGGTTTTGGATAATTGTATTGCATGAGAATGGTTTAATGGTAATTGGAATTGGTTTTGGTTATATTATGCCCCCAATGTGTTTGACAAAATGCCTATAATAATATTTTCATTGCATTGAGTACTTTTAATGGAACTCTTGCTTGTTTTAAAACTTGGAAAAGGAATTATGCACTGCTTAAATGGCTTGGAAAGGTAAATGGATAAATGGTTATGCTTGTGAGGTACATGGAATCCTTCAAGTGGTTTGATATGGTAAATGGAAGGGCATTTCGAAGTCCCATTAAACCTATATATGGTTGGCTATGGATAGTACTTACAAGTATGGTCGGTATGATGATACCACCACTAAATGGCCTTGATTAACAAATGGTAAATGGATTGGTTAGTTTCTTGGTAATAGTTTTAATAGGGCAATAATGGTAGGATGTGTAACAAAGCCATGGAAGCTGGAGGTCCTAGGGGGGACCAAAACTGGAAACTCATATTTGCCGATGTGAGGTTAGTCTTGGTGACCATGTGCATGATGTTACTCTATATTTTGGAGGATGTACTAGTTATCCTAGGTTTTTCTTCCCTAGTCGTGCAACTTGACGAATTGGGGTCCTTTCAGAAGGGGGAGCCGAACCCATATAGCCCATGGGTGGTTTAGAACAACAAAGCTACATAGCTCAGGTAAACGTTTTAAGGGCATGCTAAACCCAATCCCCTTTCCCGACATGGTTATATTTATACATGTATGTATGTATGTATGTATGCATAGTTATGTGCATATGGATGGTTTTACTTAGTTGTATAGTGACTGACTCAGGGATCAATCTTTGGACTGAATTGGTATTCTTCCATCTTATCGGAAGGCTCAATTTCAACTTATGGATATATCTAGACACTTTGATTTTATTTTGGATATTGTTTTTGGCCATGGTTAGGGGCATGTCCCAACCAAATTTTATTTCTCATTTGGTTAGAGGCTTTTTGGTACTGCTATGGGTTGGATTGGGTGGGATTTGTATAGGCGACAACCTTAGCATTGGTATTGGTATTGAAGCTGGTATCATCGGACTTAAGTTCTCACTGTTCCATCGTATTTAATTTTAGGATTAATTATACTATGTTTTGGAACATCTTTGGTTATGGCCTAGTTTATGGCCCTTGTTTCGGTACCGTTTTGGTATGGTTGAATTATTTGTATGGGATGGTTGGACTCAGTTGGATTGGTCAAGGTTGTGATGCTATCCCAGAGTATTCGTGTGAGTTGTTACACTGTCTTGTTTCATGATTGAAATTCAGCCAACTCAAGGCAAGCAGTTGAAGGTTGGGTTGGATAACGTGGGTGGTCTCCAGTCCCAGTCGGACTTGGGGCTCCCATTATCACAAGGACCTTGGTCGATTCGGGTCAAACTCAAGTGGACCCAATGCCACAATGTTGGGAATGGATCAACGGAAGTACAAGACATGACTCAACGTAAAATTTGATACGTTGGATGTCACCAGCGCGTATGGGACCTTGGAAATGGTTGTGGGGTGCGTGCTTTGCATAGGTAGCTTTATAAGGGACTCACAACAATGTCCTCTCATGACGATCCCACTGCACGACCCCCATCCCAGTGGAATTACCCCCGCAACGTGGCCTAGTGCAAAATTCATCTACTTTGTCCCCCTATAAATAGGACACTTGAACATAATGCTATACACCTTGGACGATGTTGAAACTTTGAGAGGTGCTGGAAAGCACTTAAATTAGGGTTTTTATATCTTTAATTCAGTTTGTTTATGGATTTTAACATGTTTTCCATGATTGTGATTATAGTTATGTCCATTATTGGCTAAAGCCTCCTTTCTGGGGTTAAGGCCAAGAACATGTTTACTTTTGCTTTGAATTGAGTTGGTTTAAATTGCTTGTCATATTTGGTTATTTGTTTATACTTTTTTTTTTTTAACTATTTTGAGGATTCATGACCCTTAGAATATATATATTGTTGGCCTTGTGATCTCGGGAGGAGCAATAGGAATATAAAACATAGGGATAAGTAGAGTAAGGTTCTTATTCTTTTATAAAATAAGAAATTTGAATAAGCATATAGTATTGGGATATACCTAGAAGACTTGATTGGTTCACATGTAGGATGATATATTCATGCATGTAATTGGATTATTACATCCCACTCAATGATGTAGTTATAATGTCCAAGTTAGGTAGACAATTAGAGGTCGGGAGATCATGATCATGCGATAAACCCTACGAATCAACAACCAAGATAAGTAATCTAACGAATGAAGCTCAATAGTGTCTTGTTATTGTTCGTAGTGATTTAACCCTGGATTTTCATCCATTGATTATCCAAAGTCTTTACTTTCCACATTACTTCAGTTTACTTTTATTTTTAACTTTCAAAAATCTTTTGGTTACGATTGCACTAGTTAATCTCAATTGTTGAACTAGAATTGGATAGTTTTTTAATACAAGTGTCTGAGGGATCGATATTTGGATTTATTTAAGGCTACTATATTACTTGGTGAGACCACATACACTTGTGTGTGCGTTTGGGCAAAACAAGTATTTGGCACCGTTGTCGGGGACTTGTAATTAGGCAACAATCTTATTTTTAGTTTTGCTATATTGAGTTGTACATAGTTTAGTAATTTTTTTCTTCTTATTTCCTTTTACTTTCTGTTATCACACACTTCTTGACATGACAGCCTAGGATAGATAGTTTTCGAGGGATGATAACTCTTGTTGTTTTGGTAAAGGACCTCACCAAGAGGCTTTTTGTCAAGATTTTGATGGAAGGGTTTGGAGAGGACCTACTAGTTTCTGACCTATGGAGTAGACCATAAGTTGGTGTGTGGTTTTTGGCAATATGTATCACTTTACATATATGTGTGGTAAGTCCTAATTCAGTCATATTTGTGGGTAAGGCTCAAAAGAAAACTAAGGAGGTAGATGAAGAGTTGACTCCAACCAAATTTTGACAAAGTTGTTGATAATTCGAGGAAGTCTGACTACCCAAAAACTAAAGTTATTGAACAGGTTTAGGAGATACCACCACCACCATATAAGACCCCACAAAATCCTAGTCACTTCAGTCCTATATAGTATGCCAAATAAGGTCCCAGACTTATAAAACTTCAACTAAGTGTTGACACTTAGTCTCATTTTTTACCTCGATCTCATTTTTTACCTCGATATTTCAATGGCATCTTTTAAGATCTTTCCGACCTTAGAATGTCAATTTTTAAATTGATTCATAATCAGGGATGTTAATAGGTCATATTGGGTGAGTTTCAAAATTTTTGATCTTTATTTGGGTTATGTTTGGATGGCCAAAACAACAAGACAACGTGATCTTGACGCGTTGCATTGGCTAACGCGTTGTACCCATTGACACAACACGTCGATCACATCGATGCAATGCATCACCAATCGCATCGCTGGGCTAGTTTTACTCATTAAATTCTATGTTTTCAAGGGCATTTAGGTCCTTTTATCCTCACCCAGTTCATCTAAAACACGAGATTAAATTCTCAAAGGGGAAAATTACATTCATTATTCTCAAAATCCTCTCAAGAAATGAACCCTAGTTCATCAAGATAAAGTCCAAGTTTCAAGAAATCCCCAACAATCTTCATAAAATCAACAATGAAGGTATGTAATGTGTTCATCCTTGGGTTTCCTTCCACCCCAGGAGTTTAAGAAACCTTTTCAAAAACTTGAATTATGATTTCCATGTTATGAATTGAATTATGCCCATATTTGAGTTATTGTATCGATTTCAAGTTGAGATCTTTTATGGGTTCCATGAAATTATGTTAGCATGTGTGTTGAATTACGAATCTTTCATGTCAAAACCCTTGAATTTAAAAGATTACATGTTGAAGTTATGACGCCCTATATGTTATTCTTCATGTATCACAATCATGCTCCCTAAATGTTTAATAGAATTTCCATGTAAATTGAATAGTGTAATCATGACATGTTAGCATGTGTTCTTATTTATGTACAAGTTCATAACCTCCAAGTGTTTGACGAAATGTCTCAGTGAATGAATTGTGAACAATGGGCTATTGTTATGTTTTCAAGATTTGTTATGTTCTACTATTATTGCTATCGAGTCCTGGGGGTACTTGTTACCCTAAATCTAGCTTTTTACTTAGTTGCAGTAGTTATAGAATAGTCCCAGTAAAGGTCAAGAATAGTAGTACTCAGTCAGTAACAGAACTCATACTCAGTCCAGTTCATTTAGTCAACACGATCAGTGTCAGTTCAGTCAAACCTAGTACAGTCTAGTGATCACTTCAGTGTCAATTCAGTTGGGATTAGAATTCAGCATCGAGAGAAACCATGGATTAGGGTATTCCTGCTAGCAGATAGTTTGACCCTTGGTAGCAGTCCCTGTATTACAGAACTACGTAGCCAACATAAGGTAAGTCATCCTCAGGCAAGACTGGGGTTGACACAATCCTATATATATTTCATGATTCTTCCTACCAAATTAGGGTTGACCCAGCATTATTAGTATCCCATGGCAAGGTGATAAACCCCTTCCAACTAGGGTCATAGGTTAGACCCCAACTTAGTTTATAAATCAGGGTATGCCAGTTCGATGAACACTCTCATAGTTACAGTTTCCGTCTCAGCATTTAGTAAAGAGCTCAAATAGTTTTACATAACCAGGGCTATCAGTTACATAGCCATCAGAATTAAGTACTTCAGTATCAATCTAAACTTTTATTTACTAGTATTTAGTTATCTGAACTCAGCACTTTAATTTCAGACTAAATCAAACAGAGTTATATGCATAGTATTGCATATTCAACATATTCAGTAGTTACAGTTTTGCATGTACTCTTATCCAGTTACTTTATGATGTTCATTCAGTCACTTATCATCTTATGTATATGAACCCATGTATATCATTCTGCCTCACTTAGCATATTAGTACATTCCACGTACTGACACATATTCTTTCTTTGTGCTTACATGTCTCACAACATAGGTTCGGATACTCAAGTTCCTAACTATAATTAACAGCTCAGGCTATTAGCAGCAGTTATAGTAGTGATTCCTTACCCATCGAGGATACTATTTTATTTTATCATTTCAGTATTTTAGTTAGTTTAGTAGTTATTTCAGTCAGAGTTAGTTGGGGACTTGTCCCATCAACTTCATATTCAAATAGTTAAAGGCTTTCAGACTAGCACAGTTAATATTCAGTTTTTAGATGTTATTATCAGTTACACTCAGTTATTATTTTGGTATTTTGTGAACCTTATGGCATTTCAGTTTTACTTCCGTATATGTTTTTCAATATTATTATTCAGTGCTCACAATAGGTACCAGTCATGGGTTTGCTTGTGGT
>NW_025816951.1:1426557-1438464 GCF_002878395.1 Capsicum annuum | reverse complement strand
ATTATTCAGTGCTCACAATAGGTACCAGTCATGGGTTTGCTTGTGGTCCTTCGAGATTGTAAGCACCGTGTGAAGCCCAGGGTGTAGTCTCAGGGAGTTACATACCATCTCCATAAAGGCAGAAAAAACACAAGAATTTCATCCATTCAGTTGTCATCTTTCTCTTCAGACTGAAATTAAGAAGGTGAATAAAAGTGAGTATGTTGTGGATTGTGTAAATTTTAAAGTGGGATTGGTTGGGCCTCACTCAAATAACTTTTCTACATTATGTTTAGATGATGTCTTATTTGTGGAATCATCTAAAATAGTGGGAAAGTGTGAAGATAAGGAATAAAAATCCTGTATTCTTGATTTTGCACCAGGTAAGGAACATAAAAACACACCTTACTTCAAGGCAATGTGGTTTATCATGCACCATCCATGACTCGATTCCTTAATATTTTTACCACCATCCTATGAGTGAAGCAAAAAGAAAGATGAAAATTTGGGGGTGAAATTCATATCATCAAAGTAGAGGAAAACTTTTATTGGGTTGTGCAGCGACACTAAATCAGGCACTGCTTGGGAGGCAACCCACGTTTTGGTATGTTTTATTTTTAGTATTTTATTTTTTTTATTTCACTAGTTTTTATTTTTATTGAGTCACAGGTTGATGGGAAGTCTGAGTACCAAAAAACCTGAGCTAAGGAGCATGGTGAAGACTAAGTGTGGGTCCTCCAGACCTTTTTGATGTATAAAGATGCTACTAGCTAGGCCTAGAGGCCTCAGGGAGTATTTTTATCTCTACCTTTTAAAGTATACTTTGGGGACAAAGTAGATTTTTAAGTGCGGGGTGGGGAAATTCCCATTTTTAGGGTAATTTTAAGTTTTTTTGTTATGAATAAATGTTGGATGTGTTTGTTGGTGCTATATTTGACTACATGATGCAAGTGTTTTGTTTGTAAAGAGCATGTTGATTGTGTGAATGACTAATTTTTAGACTCTTAGGCTCATGATTATGACTCTTGTACTTGTTGGCTTAATTTGAATTCATGTGGTTGTTTGGTTAAGAGTCTATTGATCCCACTTGAGTTGAGCATGTGCCATGTGTATGTGAGTTTTTTTGTATATTCCTTTTTGCATGTGATGCTAGAACTTTCCTAGTGTGTGTGTGTGTGCAAAATGAAATAAAGAGTGTGGGTTTAGGAGATGATATAGGCATTTCTTTGATATCCATGTTATATACCTTCTTTTTACCTACCTTTGTGCATAATCCTAGTTAGCCCCATTGAGACTATAGCTTTTTCTTTGGTAGCCTCATATGTAGCCTATTCCCCTTCTTTTATTGACCTTAATTTTATCCAAGCTCCTAACCACTTTAGTGTAAACTTAATTAAGATAAGGATTTAAAAATTCAAGTAGGTGAAAGGTGGAATTGAAGTCCCAAAGTTATAGTTATTGATGTGTGAAAAATTATTGTGCTGTTGTTGGGAGTTAGAGAAATTTGTTCTAAAGAAATTTCCATTTTAGCCCAGTCGTATTACAATGAACCTATTTTGCTTTTGGTCCTCCTTGGACATTGTGCACCTCAGCTAAGGAAATTTCTTAAGTTGAGGGTGGATATCATAGGGGTGTGTAACATATAATGGATGTGAAAAAGGGTAAAATTGAATGATGTGTACATAGAATACTCCCACTACAGTATATGTCAATGAGATTAATGAGATGGGGAGAAAACAAGATGTGGATAAACAAAAGTGGTGTAAGTTGGTTGTTAGAGATTGGTCTTAATTGAAAAATATGACGTATTGAAGCGCTTAGGGAAGAAAGTCAACCTTGGCCAAAATAGTTCCTACCTATTCCTTCGGCTACATTACAACCATTAAAGACCTATTTGGTCCTAAGATTTATCATTCTAATATTAGTGAATTACTATAGTAAGGGCAAGCCTATGGTTCATTATGTGTAGCTTGTGAATTCCTTGTGAGAGTGAGGTTAATTTGATTCTTGTACCTAATTGGTTAAAAGTAGCATTTATGCAAGTGATTATGGATAACTATCTTTTTGTGTAGGCACATATATGATGAATTTTGGGTGAATTATATGATTTCTTTGAGTGAACAGTGTGCATTAGTTTGCTAACTTAGTCAATTTTTAAGGTTAGGATGTTTTGGAGTGGTGTTCTTGAACTGTCAATTGTGTATGTAACATCCTTAGTGTAGAAACTTATATTGTGTGTTGTCATTATAGTACTAGCTTTAGTGTATTGCATGTATTAGACGATTAGAGTCACCTCAACTTATGATGCTTATAGTCAATATTTTTTTGAGGAAGAACAAGGCTTTAAATGTGGGGTGATGATCTGAGGTGGATTTATGCACCTTAATGTTGTATCCTAGCTTAATTAGCCTTGTTTTGAGGAATTATTGTATGATTAATGTGTTAATGATGATATAAATAATCATATAAGTGTTTAATTATGTGATTACAATGTTTATGGTGTATCTCAAACAAGTTTGGACTTAAATTGGTCACTTAGAGTTTAAACGAGAAAACTAGTGTTACTAGCTTGAGTTAGGTGTTGTTCTAGTCTATATCGATGGATTATAAAGTGTTTAATGAGTTCATATGGTTTTTATTATGTAATTATTTGTGTAATAACTTTTTTATAATGTCCAAGGGTCAATTGAATTAAGCCAAGAGTCAAAACAATAAGTTAAAGATCAATGTGGGCAAGCCTAGTCTTAGCTCGAGTATCTAGTTCACCGTTATGGATGTTGTGTTGTTTTGAGCTCTAATCCGTGTCATTTGGTTTCATAGGATGCTTTATTAGTTTATTATTATTATATATTAATAATATACAAGCTGTAAATCTAGTGTAAACAACACCACAAGGTTGGGAATGGATCAACGGAAGCACAAGACATGACTCAATGTAAACTTTGACACTTTGGATGTCACCAGTGCATGTGGGTCCTTGGAAATGGCTTTGGAGCGAGTTATGTGCATATTCATATTCCTAAGGGACCCAAAACATTTTCCCCTCATGATAATCCCATGGCGTGATCCCCATCCCGGCGGAATGACCCCCGCGACGCAGCCTAGTGCAAAATTCGGCAGTTTTGTCCTCCTATAAATAGGACACTTGAACATAATGCTATACACTTTGGACGACTTTGAAAATTGGATAGGGGATGTAAAATACTTTGATTAGGGTTTTCTGTCTTTAATTTAGTTTTTTTATGGATTTTAACATGTTTTTCATGATTGTGATTACGGTTATGTCCATTAGTGGCTAAAAGCCCCATTTCTGGGGTTAAGGCCAAGAACATGTTTACTTTTGCTTTGAATTAAGTTTTTTTATATTGATTATCATATTTGGTTGTTTTTTATCCTTTTATTAACAATTTTAAGGATTTGCGGCCCTTAGAATACATATATTGTCGACCTTGTGATCTCGGGGGAGGGAATAGGAAGATAGAACATGGGGATGAGTAGAGTAAAGTTCTTATTCTTTTATAAAATAAGGAATTTGAATTAACATATAGTATATGGATATACCTAGAACCCGTGCTTGGTTCACATGTAGGATGATAGCTTCATGAATCTAATTGGATTATTACATCCCCGCTCAATGATGTAGTTGTAATGTCCAAGTTAGGTAGACTATTCGAGATCGGGAGACCATGATCATACGATAAACCCTATGAATCAATAACCAAGGTAAGTAATCTGATGAATGAAGTTTAATAGCATAGTATGATTGTTTGTAGTGCTTTAACCCTGGGTTTTCATCCATTAATTGTTCAAAGTTTTATGTTTTTGCATTACTTTAATTTACTTTTAATTATAACTTTCAAAACTCTTTTGGTTACGATTGTACTAGTTAATCTCAATTGTTAAACTAGAATTGGATAGTTTTTAATACAACTATCTGAGGAATCAATATTAAGCTTTATTTAAGGCCACTATATTACTTGGTGAAACTACGTACACTTGCATGTGCGCTTGGGCAAAACACTGCTTCAGTCCTAGAAGATGATGGGACAATTACTGAGAAGAACGGAACCCAGTCTGAGGGCCCATGTGTTGATATTATTGAGCCGGCAACTTGAGCACCTAGGTATGACCTTTATCCTTACTCTATTTTATTTTTGTAGCACTGGGGATAGTTCAATGATTTTTAGTTGGGGGTGGGGGTTATTCTGAAAAATCTGCGTGTAGATAGAATGTATAAGTAGCTAAGACTAAAACTCTGTTATGACTTGCAGGTTTGACATAGGCAGTTGAGATAGGGAGTAGATCAGTGCGCCTATGGCAGCGGACTACTTTTTATTATGATTTTTAAGGATTTTGAAAAAAAAATAGTTGTAATGAAAGATTTCATTCGATTTTTATTTTTGGCTTTTGAAACATTACTTATTTCAAATGCTTATGTGAAAAACTTTGTTAAATTGTGTTGAAATTATAATGAAAAGTGTGTCCCTCCAAAAATTTTATTTTACTGTGTGATATGTATATTTGTATGAGACTATTTTAAATTTGTAAATGGAACTAGGATTAGGGGTAAAAAAGTTAAGGAAAGAACAGTTGCACAATTGGATAACCAGTGCTTAGTAATGTAATAATGTGAAAGTATGTGTGAGGTCTACTAGGTTCTGGTGAGTTGGAATCTAAAACTTACCCGATTGCATTATCAAGGTTTAGGGTAGTTAGGTAGGAAAAGATCGTAGGTCATTTTTTATATTAGTCGACTTTTAGCCTAATTGACCTTCCATGTGTGAATTTGTATCCTTTGATCCCAATCTTTGAGCCTTATAGACTATTTTTCTTATTACACTTTTCAACTTCCTATTTGGTATTACAATGAACCTGTTTCAGACCTGGTCCTCCGTTGACATTGTGTACTTCAACTCAGGCAAATTGCCTAAGTTGAGGATGACTATCATAGGGGTATGTAATGTAAAATTGGTATAAAGAAGGGTGAAATAAGATAAAAGAAAGTAAGACTGGGTGTGGTAGAAAAAATAGAAAATTTATGAAAAAGAGAAAAATAAAGACTTAAAGACCACACTCAACCTGAATATGCTTTAAAATACAAAAAGGGACAAATAAGGGCATAAATAAGTGAAAAATGGGTTAAGTATGGACCTCAAGAGATAGGGTAGTGCCAAGGAGGCTTAGTCACTTTAAATATCCATATGTATCATACCAATCCCAAGCCTGCATTACAAGCTGAATAAAGCCCTATAGTGATCCTACCGTGACTATTTGAAAGCTAAGGAAAAAAGCATAAGGGCAAGCCTATAGCATTCTGTATAAACTGGTGATACTTTTTTGTGAGTGAGAGAGTCTTCTGTTACATCCTTGAATAGATTGTTTTACCCATGCGTAGAGTCAATGAGATTGATTTGAGTGTAAGTGCACATGGATTATGTTGCTTGGTTGCTAGATTATTTGGTAAATGCAATTTGTATCTACGCCCAGTAATCTATTGCTAATGTAATGTCATCATTGGACTCCCTCGTGTTTTGGTATATACTGAATTGTTACACACAAAATGATTTTTTTTGAAAAGTGAGGTTCAGAGTAGGAAACAACTTGTGAGAAAATTTGAATGCAAAATCACTACCATGGGTAGCTTATGATCCTCTTGTATAAGCATTGTGTTGAATTATAGGTTTTAATTATTATTTGCCTGAGGACACACAAAAGTTTAAGTTGAAGGTATTGATGTGTCATGGAAACAAGATACTTTCAATGCTTAAAACCAAGAATTTATACGTATACCTAGGCTATTTTAGTAGGTATGATGCACTCTTGTATTTGTTTCAGGTAAAATAGGTTTACAATAGTGTTGGAATAAAAATAGAAGAAATAGACCTAAAAAGACCAAGTATGATCAAGATACAAGTTGTCTCATGAGTCGTAAGAACAGTATACAATTTGTATGATGACTCGCAAGCAACACAGAACCCAAGACCAAAACAAAAGACTAAGTGAAAAAAGATATGACTCAGCTATACGACTCATATCCTGAAGATACGGGTTTTGAACAACAATCATGATCATAACAGTGTCCAAAGCTACAATCGGGAGTTAAATTCCTAGAAGGATATGAGTCAAAAGTCTGAGTACAACTTGTATAGTCAAATTGTACACAAACCAGTGTTCAAATCTTGTAAAGGCAAAGGTCCCAGGTGGATATGAGTGAAGGACATCATTCGTACACTCAGGTATGACTCGGAAGAAAAAGTTGTAAGTTGAATAGAAAGTTGAAGCCTTATGAGATGAGACATCGGAACGGATATGAGAAGGTAGGGTACGACTCGTATAATGCCGATACGAGTGATCAAAGATCGAGTCGTACCGACTGCCGACATAACTTAACCTTTCCCATTTTTATTAGGATTTTTATGTTATTTTGAGATACTATAAATACCCTAAGGTTTATCTTTTATTAGGTTATGCTCTTTTACTTATTATTATAATACTTTATCATCCTTTTACAATTCCTCTTGAGATTTAGGTTTTTAATTTCAATTATAGACTTTAAAGTTTATTCATAATATTTTTGTTCAATTGATTTTTTGGGTTGTGGGAACCCTGGCAGATTAGCTAAGTAGAGGAAGTGTGATACTTAGGTGTTCTCGGGTTTATACATGTATCTTAATCTTATTCACAATAATTAATCTCATATAGCTGTAGTAGCTTGAGATAGCCTATATTTGCATCCATCTCCACAAGTGAGTTTACGATTGGGAAAAGATGTTAAGATAGTGATTTGGGATCCTTCTACCTCCATCTTTTAGTCCCCGTATCTCATCTAATTACTTGATTCCAAAAGGTGATACCGAACTGAGGTCGTAGCAAGGAGCAACAAGGAAATGCCCTAAGACTTAACCAATAAAGGGTGAGATTTATCTTTGCGCCCACAAAGTGATTGATAATACTTATCTTGTAGACTTTGCATGCAGAACAATAGAATAGTTAGGTTGATCATGAGAAATTTAAGGAGTTGAGAAGCCAGGAGGAACACAAGACTAGTGTTTGTCTCATATTGTTTACATCTTAAAAGCACTCAAGATTTGGAGACTACTTACAACTGACACTAAAATCCCCTCATTTACTTTCCCGTACTGCTCGTGGATTACATCAAAGTCATGCAACTATTCATATTTTTCCTATGGGATCGACCCCAACTTAGTTGGGTTATTATATTTGCAATCGACTGCATTATACTTCTAACTGGAGTGTATTTTGGGCAACATCAAGATTGCACTAGTTTAGGGAGGTGCTACCCCTCTATAGCATTCTACTGAGTAGATTCAATAGGTCTTTTGTTTTTTGAGTGGAATGGCAGTACTGAGGCCATGCCTATAGTGGCTACTCACAAGCATCCAAGAGTACAGCATGCTGCTATAGTAGTCCCTTGGATGGATGTGGATTCTAGGATAGAAGTATTTCCTTGTCTAGTATGGGATCTTGTTATGACTAGAAATGAGCCTGATTTGTTTTGTATGTTCCAAAATTGAAACCCTAATCTTTCCTTGGTTCTGACATAGAAAATGCTTTTGAATTTATTATTGACTGTTATGAGAGGTTGCACAATATTTGTATTATGAAGCAACATGGAGCAGAATTTGTGACCTTTCAACGGCAGTGTGATGTTAAATAGTGGTGGAGGGATTAAGTGGATTGTCAATCTTTAGAAATACATCCATTGACATGGAATTAGTTCTCTACTCGTATTTTATAAAAGTATGTGTGAAAAAAATAAAGATAAGTTTCTCACTTTTAAGCAGGCCAAGTTCCATGCATTCAACATTTTCCACCATGTTGCTCGACACTGAAGAATAGAGGAATTTCCTTTCTGTAGTGTTTAAATACTAATTTACAGGTCTTTACAATACATATGACTTCTTCAGGAAAGAACTTTAATGATGTAGCTAAATTTGGAAAGAAAATAGATGGAGTCAAATATGTTGGGTATGCTAAAATGGCAGTAAAGAAGGCCTGAAATGCAAAAAAGTTCAATGAATCCTACACTAGAGGCCTCCATTCTCAAGCATATCCGAGATGTCCAATACAGTCCTCTTTGCGCATTATTGTAGGAGGTCTCTCAGGAAAACTCAACAACTTTCAGGTTTGGGAAGCCAATGGGCTTCATGTTCTTCTACTAACCAACCTTCATTAAATTAAGCTTGTATGAGTTGTGGTAATATTGGGAATTTTAATAGGAACTATTCTAGGTAGGCAGTCAGATTTTCAATCTCAACATTTGTCTAGAGATTCGGTACCCATTGGAAAAGGAGGTAGAGTAAATAGTATAGATCTTCAAAAAGGTGGGTGTGGTGGCTATTAGAAGGTTCTAGTGGTAATTGAGGTGGTGATAAACAGGTATAGATAGTTCATTGCCTTATAGGTAAGTCACTCAGATTGATGATAGATCTTATTTCTATACTTTCCTAAGCAAATCCGAGGTTTAGGCTTCAGACGCATCCATTATAGATACCATTCTTGTTTGTAAACAGATGACTTCGAATTGTCTGATTTAGGTTGTATATTTTCCCGTGTCTGTAAAATTTTGTTGAGGTAATACATGGTTCGTAATATGCTATATTCTCGTGTTTACTTTTCTACTCCAGTAGGGGATTCTGTGGTAGTCACTCAAGTGTATCATTCTTGTTCAGTGATTTTTATGTGTTTTCAAACTTAGGTGGATTTGGTGATTCTGGATATGTTATCTTTTTACATTATTATGGGTATTACATAATTGTGCCAAAATTGTGCAATTTTGAATTGTACTACTAAAAAAGTGACCTTAGCTATGATGGAGATGGACAAGTTAGAGTGGGAGCGTGTCTATAAGCCTAATGCCATGAAAATCACTTCTTTCATTCATGCTAAAAATTTAGTTGGGAAGGGGTGTTCAACCTTCTTAGCACATCTTTGTCACACCTTAAATCCTATCGGGGCGGACAGGCACCCATAGCCGTAAAGGCCCGAGAACCAATCCATAATCTTGTACTTCTCATGCATGTAACTATGACAACCAAAGGTTCTGACAAACATGATATTATGCATCGATGAGAATAACTACGCAGGCAAGCACAACATTATATATACAACACTTGGCCGTTGTGGCCACCACATCTAAATGACAAGACACTACCATGTTTAACTTTACATTAGTATACAAAGCCTCTAAAAGATACATAGACTTATCTAGGTTCGGTACAAACCCCGCCCTACTCTTGACTACTGCACAATACCAAAATATATGGCTCAAACTTGGAAATCCCCAAATCAACCTATAGCTCACCAATAGTCACTAAATAGCCTCTACTTCTACTAGCGAGGTGTATTGTCTGAAGTACTTGTGCCTGCAGCATGAAATATAGGTCTCCCATGAGGGACGTCAATACAAAAATATGTACTAAATATGTAAGGCTGAAGGTAACAACATATGATACAAGAGCTCAATAGAAATCAGATACGAGTGAATAAATAGTGCTAGTAGACAACCTTTATATATATTTGTGGGACGACGTACATTACTTTCTTTTCATCATTTTTTACCTTTCTTACTTTATAATCTTTGTAAGCTATATAATGCAAATGACCAGCTGATCAGTGGTAAATAGATAAACCGGGATCGGCCCATGCTAGGCATACGCCCCTAAGCTGCCACCCACATAAGAACATTGGGATCGGCCTATGCTAGGCTTATGCCCCTGAGCTACCACCCACATATAAAGTTATCGAGATCAGCCCATAATAGGCTTAAGCCCCTGAGCTACCACTCATTTCACATATTTACGTTACTTAGTTTATTTAGCCTTAGATATTGTCAATTTGGTGGTCATAACCTTATGGTACCTTGAAACAATAGTCTACCAATAAGAGACATGTAAATGGGCACTTAATGCAACAACAATGAGGTAGGGAGTTGTTGGCACACAAATGAAATGTTTAGGAGCTGAAAATACACATGGGTCTTATTTGAGTAAACGAAGAACTTATGAAATTTTCTACTGAGAATAGATGTGCAGGTTAAATAATAAGCATATATTGAGGTGTTTTAACACATTAGAGAGTGGGAACAAGTTCATTGGCAACATGTAATGTAATATGCTGCTATTATGTATCACTTGTTATAGGATAACCTTGGAAGCTTACTTTTTGGAACAAATGTTCGATTTCATGCCAAAGAGTGCAAAATAGAGTATGACTTACATACCTGATTATATAACTCTGAAACTAACCAAACTTGACTTTCCGACTTTCAGATTACTTATCAATAATAGAATATGTGGTAAACTAATATTAGTAACCAACCGATACATTTGGGCTATTTAACTTCACCAAAACAGTAGCCGGGTAGTAAGCTCTTAATCTATCTATTAAGGGTGTTATTTTAACCCTTTTCTCTTCCAATTACACCCACATACCATACATGTTCTTATAAGATTCACCGCAACCATCTTGGCTTCATTATGCTCTCCAAACAATATGCAAATTAGATTGGGCAGTAACAAAAAGCAATAATTAGTTCGGTAGTGTACCGACACACCTTTCTTCTATATTTCAATTTGAACTAGTTACACCTTTCTCCAACATCAACCTGGCAGCCTATAATATACACATAAAAAATAGTCCACAAATCAGCCTCAAATCTCTTTTATTGTGGCAATCAATGATTGAACTCATCATCTCTTAAGTTCTTAATAACAAAACATCCATAACCCTCTCTCAAATTCATATATAAGGAGTAAAAAATGATGTAGTCACCTTACCTCAATTCTGCAACTTATTCTTTTAATTTGAAATCCTCAAGAACTTCAACTTTCACTTTCCTTCACACTTTAAACAAAGAAGAAAAGAAATCTATTAATAACAAAGAAAAAGTGAACAAGTAGCTTGTTCTACATTCTTCCATTAATTAATAATTAAGAATTTTTAGCATATTTTACTAATATTCCATGAGATAATTAAGCTAAACCATAAGTGTTTTCACTTATCTTGGGCTATAAAAGGTTGGGGCTTCTTCAAGAACCCTAGAAAGAAAAATAGGGCTGCTCCTTGTTGTTTAAAAAAAATAGAGATAATTTATGAAGTAACCTTTTTTGTGACTTAAGAATGAGGAAAAATGACCAGAAACTTGGTCTTATAAATTCCTTAATTTTGTCCATCCACTTAGCTGATTTTGGACCACAAATTTGATCAAATTGCTCTAAGTAGGTGATGCACCTACTTAAGGAGTTCAAGATGCTCAAAATTTCAAAGTAGGTGATGCACCTACTTTCTTAATTTCTTAGTTCGGCTCAATTATATTTGTGCCTTGAAAGATTTGAGCATTGGACCTTTACTCTATTTTCTTTCTTCTTTTACATAATTTGAACCCAAATAAGTATACTAATAAAGGCCCAAATCTGATTCATGGACTTGGTCCATTAACTTGGCTCATATAACTCAAGTAGGTGACTCACCTACTGGCTTAGTTAAGTCAAACAAGCACCTCAATATTTAATTTTATTTCCAGATCCTAATCACCTTAATCTAACTTATAACTTGTACACACCTGGTCACTTTAAACTTTAGATTCAAATACCAACTTACAATTCCAAGTTAAATAGATGTATCGATGTTAACTAGATTGTGTCACATAAAAAGGTACGGGTAGCATCTAAAATTCCATCTACACCATTAATATTCACATAACAAATCTCATCCATTACATAACATAAGGCTATACCAAGTTACATATAAATAGAACAAGTACATGCAATGTATGGGGTGTCACACCCTCCCCCCTTAGGAACATTCGTCCTGGAATATTAGCATAACTTTCCAACAAAAACAAGTTCAAACCTAAGATAAATATCCCTATCATCACATAGTACTTATATATTATACTTACTTGTT
>NW_025816951.1:1413822-1423557 GCF_002878395.1 Capsicum annuum | reverse complement strand
AAATATCCCTATCATCACATAGTACTTATATATTATACTTACTTGTTATTGCTCCAATTTTGCATCTTGGACTTGTTCTTTGTATTTGAACAAATGGGGGTACTTAGATTTCCTCGCTTTTTTAGCTTCCCATGTTATCTCATCTACTTGTTGGTTTCTCTAAGGAACTTTTATAGAAGTTATTTCTTTATTTCTTAACTTCTTAACTTTTCAATCTAAAATAGCAATAGGTATTTCTTCATAGGTGAGATCTTATGTAACTTGTACATTTTCAGCGGGAGTAATATGATACGGATCTCCGATACACTTTCGAAGCATTGAGACATGAAATACTGGATGAAATGTTGAGATATCTTGGGGTAGCTCTAATTCATAAGAGACTTGTCCAAACCACTGAGTAATAGTATATGGGCCTATATAACATGGACTTAGTTTTCCTTTCTTACCAAATCTTATTACCCCCTTCATTAGTGACACATTTAAGAATACCCAATCACCTAAAGCAAACTCTATCCCCCTTCTTCTAACATCTATGTATGACTTGTGTCGACTTTAGGCTATCTCTAGCCGTTGTTGGATCACTTTAACCTTTTCCATAGCTTGATGAACAAGATCTGGTCTGAATAAGTCAGTTTCACCCAGTTCAAACCATCCAATTGGTGATCTATACTTTCTTCCATACAAAGCTTCATATGGTGCCATTTTAATACTTGAATGATAGCTATTATTTTAGGCGAACTCAATGGGATGTAAATGATCATCCCAACTACCTTTAAAGTCCAATACACAAGCTCGTAGCATCTCTTTAAGTGTTTGAATGGTACGTTCTACTTGCCCATCTGTTTGAGAGTGAAAAGTTGTGCTTAAAGTAACTTGTGTTCCCAAATTCTCTGAAAAGACTTCCAAAAATTTGTAGTAAATTGAGATCCCCTATCTGATATGATAGAGATTGGTACTCCGTGTAATCAAACTATCTATTTGATATATAATTTGGCATAATCTTCAACTATATGAGTGGTCCTAACCGGTAGGAAGTGTGCTGATTTGGTAAGCCTATCAACTATCACCCATATGGAATCAAACTTTCTAGATGTATGAGGCAAACCAGTAACAAAATCCATGTTGATCATGTCTCACTTCCATATTAGAAGATCTATACATTGCATATAGCTCCCGAGCTTTTGGTTCTCTACTTTAACTCTTTGACAATTTGGACATTCGGCTACAAATTCTGCAATGTTCTTCTTATTATCACCCCACCAATATATTTCTTTCAAATCTTGATACATTTTAGTTGATCTCGGATGGATGGAATACCTTGAATGATGTGCCTCTATCATAATCCTCTTTCTTAGCCCATCTATATTCGGCACACATAATCTATTTTGGAACTGAAGTACTCCCTCTTGAGTAAGCTTAAATACCTTTGTCATACCATATTTTACATTCTCCTTAAGCTATAATAGAATAGGATCTGCATATTGCTTCTTTTTCACTTTGGCTACTAATGAAGATTCTACCGCATTATGCACAATAAGCCCCTCATTTGGAGTTTCAAGAAGGTGAATCCCCAAATTGGCTAGTTGGTACAGATCTTTAGTCATCCCTTATTTTTTATAGACGGTGTCATAGTCTTCTAACTTAATGTATTTGCTACCACATTTTCTTCCCCCGAATGATACAAGATATCAATGCCATATTCTTTTAATAGCTCAAGCCATCTTCGTTACCTCAAATTTAGGTCATTTTGGCTAAATATATATTGCAAGCTCTTGTGGTAAGTATATATGTCAACATGAATCCAATACAGGTAGTGACGCCATATCTTTAAGGAAAATATAACCGCTGCTAGCTCCAGATCATGCATTGGATAATTTTTCCCATGTGGCTGCAATTGTCTTGAGGCATATGCTATCACTTTACCATGCTGCATAAATACACATCCTTAACCAATTCTTGAACTATCACAATACACGGTATACCATTCTGTGCCTTCTGGAAGTACCAACATGGGTGTAGAAGTCAACTTATTCTTCAGATCTTGGAAACATATTTCACATACATCATTCATTGAAACTTTGAGGCTTTGTGTGTTAGCTTTGTTAAAGGTGAAGAAATTGAAGAAAACCCTTCAATGAACCTCCTATAATAACCTGCCAACCCAAGGAAACTACGATCCTCCATAGGCATTATAGGTCTTGGCCAGTTCTTCACAGCTTCTATATTTTGAGTATCAACCTTTATTCCTTCATCAGATACAATGTGACCCAAGAATGCCACAGATTTTAACCAAAACTCAAATTTAGAGAACTTTCCATATAGCTTGTGCTCATGAAGAGTCAATAACACCTGTCGTAAGTGAGTAGCATGGTCCTCTTTTGATCTTGAATAAACCAGAATATCATCTATAAAAACTATCATAAAGACATCTAAAAATGGCTAGAACACCCTATTCATCAAATCCATAAAAGCTGCAGGTGCATTAGTTAGCCCAAAGGACATGACTAGAAACTCATAATGACCATACCATGTTCTAAAGGTTGTCTTGGGTATGTCCTTATCTTTGACCCTCACTTGGTAGTAACTTGACCTCAAATAAACCTTTGAAAAACCCTTGGCGCCTTGCAACTGGTCGAATAGGTCATCAATTCTAAGGAGGGGATCTTTTTTCTTAAGAGTCACCTTATTCAGTTGTCGGTAGTCAATACACATTCTCAATGAGCCATCTTTATTATGAACTAATAACATTGGTGTGCCCTAGGGAGACATACTAGGCCTTATGAATCCTTTTTCTAGCAAGTCTTTCAATTGCTCTTTCAACTCCCGTAATTCTGTCGGGGCCATTATATATGGAGGAATTGAGATCGGTTGAGTACCTAGAATTACATCAATACCAAACTCCACTTCTCGTTCTGGTAGAAAACCTAGAAGATCTTCAGGAAATACATTGGGAAATTCATGTACCACTAGAATAATTTGAAAAGTTGGTAGCTCCGCATCTATATCCTTCACTCTAACTAGATGATATATGTAACCCTTGGAAATCATCCTTTTATCCTTAAAATATGAAATAAATTTACCTCTTGGAACACCAATGCTACCCTTCCATTCAAGGGTTGCCTCTCTTGGAAAATAGAAATACACGCTCTTAGTTCAGCAATCTACTGTGGCATAACAAGAATCCAACTAATCCATACCCATTATAGCATCAAAATCTACAATTTCTAACTCAACCAAGTCAGCCATTGTATCACAACCATAAATAGTTATTATACAATTTCGATACACTTTCCTAGCTGTAATAGATTCACCAATCAGCGTAGATACATCAAATGGCTTAACTAGTAATTCTAGTGTTCTTTTGAAATTTCCAACAACTAACGAAGTAACATATATCAATGTAGAACCCAGATCAATTAATACATATACATTATGTGAAAATATGGACAATGTACCTGTAACCACATCTGGAGAAGCCCCTAAATTTTGTCAATCTGCTAGAGCATATGTACGATTCTAAACTCCACTAGGGCTAGCTGCTCTATTAGTACCTCTACCATGACCCATAGGCTATACACCTCTACCTAAATAAAGCACAGATGATGATGATGCAACGGCTAATCCAATAGGTCGTGTCATACCACTTATACCCCTTTGTGGGCATTCTCTCATTATATACCCCGACGTACTACACCAAAAGCAAGCATTTGTCCCAAACTGATATATACCTAAATAAAGCTTTCCACATTGTTTAAATGACTTCCGAAGAGGCTTTAATTGGATCATACTCCCTTTCACTTGATACCTCACTGTTCGTGAACTCTAACTCTCACTTCTTTGCCCAAACTGGTTGCCTTTGGACCGTTAAAACTATAGTGGATCACTAGTTACAGAATAAGAAGATAATGGCCTAGGTGGTCTAATAGAAAAAATTGAGGCCTAAACTCTCCTTGGGATGCTATAAACTGCCCCATAGATCTGGACTTCTTAGAATAGCCTCTTTCCAATTTTTTTGTCCTTCTTTGCCTCTGATCGTCTATATTTTTAAGCAAAAGCTTGTATCCTTGCTATGTCCATGTCTTTGTTCAAAGCAACAATTGTACAATATCTAACCAAATATGCATCTAATATATCCACATATCGATGAACTCTACATCCATAGTAGCTACTACATTAGGAGCATACCTCCAAAGAGTTAAACCAGAGGTTGTACTCCCTCATAGTCATATTCTCTTGGCAAAGATTTAGGAACTGATCTGCGCGAGATTGTCGAATCTCAAACAGAAGGTAATGATCAAGAAATGCCTCTTTAAAATCTTTCCAAGTAGCTGAAGGTGCATCGAAAACCTAGATTATTTCCAGTCTTTATACCAAAATATAGCCTCCCCTTTGAATCTATGTACTGCTAGCTCAACTGTCTCTTTACCCGATACATGCATGACATCCAGAGCCCTTTGGATTTGATCAATAAAGTCCTGTGGATCTTCATTAATATCTAATCTAGTGAATGTGGGAGGATTAAGAAAATCCTGTGTCCATAGGCTAGCTGCCCTATATGCACCACTAGAACTTGTGGTTAGAATAGTTTGTCCTTGAACTTGTCAAGTATTTATACGAGTCAATAATTTCACCGCATTTCTTAGATCTTGATTAGTAGCATTAATAGGTGGTCTGAGGATGTTTTTATTCTCCTCCCTGGTTCTTCTGAAGATGGAGGAGTAGAAGAAGTTTGTGATACAAACTCATCTTGAGCCTTACTTTGATTAGCTTGTCTAGGTAGGAACTTGCTTCTCCCTTCTCCGGTAGCCATGTCTACTCGCTTAACTATATTCTTACTCCTTCTTATAATCGGTATCTTTACTATAATGAGAAAGAAATAGGTTTACTGGTTAAATATGACTTCACCTACGACTTGGGCTCTATTGCACGATCTAAGATATGAAAAAAAGAAACAACCCCTAAATGCCCATAGCGTCTTATTTAGAGATGCGGTGCACAACACACCCATAAGCAAGACTTTATGTAAACACGTCTGTATAGAATTACTAGGACGACCTGCTCTAATACCACTTTTGTCAGGCCTCAAATCCTATTGGGGAGGATAGGAACTCGTAGCCGTAAAGGACCAATAGAACCAATCCATAACCTTGTACTTCTCATGCATGTAACTATGACAACCAAAGGTTCTGATAAACATGATATTATGCATCGATGAGAATAACTACGTAGGCAAGCACAAAATTATATATAAAACACTTGGTCGTTGGGGCCACCATATCTAAAAGACAAGACACTACCATCTTTAACTTTACATTAGTCTACAAAGCCTCTAAAAGATACATAGACTTAGCTAGGGTCGGGACAAACCCCCGTCCTGCTCTTCTCTACTGCACAATACCAAAATATGTGGAACAAACTCGGAAAGTCTCAAATCAACTTAGAGCTCACCAATAGTCACTGAATAGCCTATAATTCTACTAACGAGGTGTATTAGCTGAAGCACCTGTGCCTGCAGCATGAAATATAGGTCCCCCGTGAGGGACGTCAGTACGAAAATATGTATTGAATATGTAAGGGGGAAGGTAACAACACATGATACAAAATCTCAGTAGAAATAAGATACAAGTGAATAAATAGTACTAGTAGACCACCTTTATATATACTTGTGGGAGAACATACATTACATTCTTTTCTTCACCTTTTACCTTTCCTACTTCATAATCTTTGTAAGACATATAACACAAATGACTAGATGATCAGTGGTAAATAGATAAATTAGGATCAGCCTATGCTAGGCTTATGCCCCTGTGCTGCCACCCACATAAAAGCATTGGGATCGGCCCATGATAGGGTTATTCCCCTGAGCTTCCACCCACATATAAAGTATCGAGATTGTCCCATGCTAGTCTTATTCCCCTGATATGCCACTCGTTTTATAGACTTATGTTACTTAGTTTATTTAGCCTTTGAGATTGTTACTTTGGTGGTCATAACATTATGGTACCTTGGAACAATAATCTACCAATAAGAGACATGTAAATGGGCACTTAATGCAACAACAATGATGTAGCGAGTTGTTGGCATACAAATGAAGTGTTTAGGAGCTGAAAATACATATGGGTCTTATTTGACTAAACAGAGAACTTCTGAAACTTTCTAGTGAAAATAGATGTGCAGGTTATATAATAAGCATGTATTGAGATGTTTTAACACATTAGAGAGTAGGAACAAGGTCATTGGCCACATGGAATGTAATGTGCTGCTATTATGTATCACTTATTATAGGATAACCTTGGAAGCTTACTTGATGGAACAAATGTCCGATTTCATGCCAAAGAGTGCAAAAAAGAGTATGCCTTACATACCTGATTATATAACTCTGAAACTAACCAAAGTTGACTTCCCACCTTTCAGATTACTTATCTACAATATAAAATATGGTAAACTAATATTAGCAACCGACCGACACATTTGGGCTATTTAACTTCACCAAAATAGTAGCCAAGCAGTAAAATCTTAATATATAAATTAAGGGTGTTATTTTAACCCTTTCCTTTTCCAATTACACCCACATACCATAGATATTCTTATAAGATTCATCGCAACCACCTTGGCTTCATTATACTCTCCAAACAATACACAAAACAGATTAGGCAGTAACCAAAATCAATAATTAGTTTGGTAGTGTACCGCCACACCTTTCTATTGTATTTCAATTCAAACTAGTTACACCTTTCTCCAATATCAACCTGGCAGTCTATAATATACACATAAAAAACAGTCCATAAATCAGCCCCAAATCTCTTTTATTGTAGGAATCAATGATTGAACTCATCATCTCTTGAGTTCTTAATAACAATAGACCCATAAACCTCTCTCAAATTCATATATAAGGAGAACAAAATACAGTAGTCACCTTACGTCAATTCTATAACTTATTCTTTTAATTTGAAATCCTCAAGAACTTTAAATTTCACCTTTCCTTCATACTTTAAACCAAAGAAGAAAAGAAATGTCTTACTAACAAAGAAAAAGTGAACAAGTAGCTTGTTCTATATTCTTCCATGAATTAATAATTAAGAACTTGTAGCATGTTTTCCTAATTTTCCATGAGATAATCAAGCTAAATCCAAAGTGTTTTCACTTACCTTGGGCTGCAAAAGGTTGGGGCTTCTTCAAGACCCTAGAAAGGAAAATAGGGCTGCTCTTTGTTGTTTAAAAAAAAGTAGAGAGAATTTGTGAATTTACCCTTTTTGTGGTTTAAGAATGAGGGAAAATGACCAGAAACTTGGTCTTATAAAGCCCTAATTTTTCCATCCACTTAGTTGATTTTAGACCACAAATTTGATCAAATTGGTCCAAGTTGGTGATGCATCTACTTAAGGAGTTCAAGCTGCTCAAAATATCAAATTATATGACGCACCTACTTGCTTAATTTCTTACTTAGGCTAAATTATATTTGGTCCTTGGCAGATTTGAGCATTGGGCCTTTTCTTAATTTTCCTTCTTCTTTTACTTAATTTGGGCCCAAATAAGTATACTAATAAAGGCCCAAATCTGATTCATGGACTTGGTCCATACACTTGGCTCATATAACACTAGTAGGTGACTCACCTACTAGATTAATTAAGTCAAGCAACATACCTCAATATTTCATTCCATTTTCAGCTCGTAATCACCTAAATCTAACTTACAACTTGTACACACCTGGTCACTTTAAACTTTAGATTTAAATACCAACTTATAATTCCTAGTTAAATAGTTGTATCGATGTTACCTTGATCATGTCAGATAAAAAGGTACGGAAAACATCAAGAATTCCATCTACACCATTAATATTTGCATAAAAAATCTCATTCATTATCTACCACAAGGCTATACCAAGTTACATATAAATAGAACAAGTACATGCAATGTACGGGGTGTCACAATCTTTGTGATACTAGTGTAGAGGTCCCATCTATCGAGTTAGTTCATGTGGTACATGAAATCAAGAAAGTGTTCCCTACAAACTTGCTTGGTATGCCTTAGACTTAGGACATTGATTTTTGCATTAATTTAGAATTGGATACTCGATACATCTCCATTCCTCTCTACAGGATGGCTCCGGTTGAGTTAAGAGAGCTTAAGATTCAATTATAGGAGTTTCTTGATAAGAATTTTCTTTGTCCTAGTGCTTTATTATAGGGTGATCTAGTGTTTCTTATTAAAAAGAAAGATTGTAGTGTGAGAATGTGTATAGGTTTTTGGTAATTGAATAAGGTCACCATCTGAAATAAGTACCCATTACCTAAAATACATGATTTGTTTGATCAATTGTAGGGTTATTTAATGTTTTCTAAGATATATTTAAGATTGGGGTATCATCAGATGAAGATCTGGCATGAGTATACTCCAAACACAACTTTCAGAACTCGTTATGGGTATTACAAATTTCTAGTAATGTCCTTTGGATTGACTAATGCACCAAAAACATTCATGAGTTTTATGAATGGTATCTTTAAATCTTTCTTGGATTCATTTGTTATTGTATTTATTAATGACATTTTGATTTGCTCTAAGAGTAAGGAGGAGCATGTAGGACATTTGTGCATTGTCCTGGATATACTGAGTAAGAAGAAACCTTATGCAAAATTCTCTTAGTATAAGTTTTGGATGTCTTCTATGTCCTTTTTGGGGCATGTCATTTTTAGAAGGGGTGGTGTTAATGGTAGATCCCCAAAAGATATCAATTTTTTAGTACTGCATTCTACCCTGTTGGCTGTATGGATGGATTGTTAGATGTCATTAGAAATTAGGCTAGACTACCTCTGTGACCGAAGTTTTGAGCTTTATGGGTCTAGCTAGCTATTAATAGATATTTTTCACTCACCTTTATTGATACTCATTTGAAAAACCTGACTCAGAAGGAGGTACCTTTAGTTTAGTCCAATAAGTGTGAAGGCATCTTCCAAGTAGTCATCATAGTTCTATCTTGAGTGTCTTACTTGTAGTACTAATGTTGGAGTCTTCCTTGGATGGTACTTAATGTAAGGAGTTCTTCAAGGTCAAAAAAGGTTTTACGTGTGGGGTGGTGATATTAGGCATTTTTATGCACCTAAGTGTCACTATCTATGCACGTCTAGCCTAGTTTTGAGGACTTTTTGGTGTTCTTAATGAATTGTTAATGGTGTAATTGAGTATCTATGTGTTAAATTACATATATACAGTATTGAAGGTGCAATTAAAACAAGTTAGAATCAAATTGATCACATAGAATTTAGACAAGAAAACTAGTAGTTCTAGCTTAGGCTATGTTTGGTTCTAGTGTACTTGGATGAATTCTATGGTGCTTTGTGTACTAATTCTTGTTATTTGATGTGATAGGAGACTATTGGATGATTTGCGAGCAGTTCTAGGAAGCAATACAAGATGAAATGAAGTTGGAAAGGCATCCACAAAGTGTGAAACTTGAAGGCAAGTAGAAGGAGTAAACTATAAAGAAAGGTTTGCATTTAGAGGACAAAGGTGTGCCTTGTCCTGAGACAAAAGGTAGAATGCTAATTCCAGTATGCATACGCATTAAGGATGTGTCATGCCCTTGGACATATGTGATTTTGGGCGTGCCACGCCCAAGGGTGAAAATCGGCCAAAATCTTCTATACTATAAATAGGACACATAACTCCTATCCTAATCATCTTGGATGGTGTTGGGGCTTGAGAAACACATAATGAGGCTGTAATTATGGTTCTCAT
>NW_025816951.1:1391322-1408822 GCF_002878395.1 Capsicum annuum | reverse complement strand
ATATTTATCGTCTAGTTTTATTATAAGCCTAAATTTGTTGATTTCTGACATTTTGAGGCCATTTTTCACTAATTAGTCCATTGTTTAGAGCTTCGGGTTATGATTTGACTTACCTACTGGCGGGATATAGTAGATACCATCATGACTCGTAAATCAGGTCATAACATGACCCTAATCCCAAATGATAATAAGAACCACCACCCAAACTACCCTTTACCCGAACAACCTGCAAATGGTAAGTATAACACCTCGTTCTAATAGGGTAATGATGTATCGACATTTGATGGCACATTTTATGTTGTTAACTAAGAATAAACATGAGTTTTTAAGTAATCATTGATAGATTTGATGCTTTTTATGTTGAAATGCAGGAAATGAAACCAAGGTTAAAAGAAAGAAAATTGGGTTTGTATTATCCCTTTTCAAATTGAAGGATTAGAAAACATGATTCTTGACTTCTTAAACTTTTCCAAACCTTCAAAACAATTTAAGAAAATATGGAATCGCCACTTGATTTTTCCTATAAAATATCAAGAAAAACTTTAAAATATTTTTATAGATTTAAAAATAGAAACATATCCTTAAAATTAAAAAAAATGGATAAGGATTCTAGTAATATATGAAAACCATTAAACTGATTGATCATAGACAATTTAACTAATTTGTAAAAAATGACTAATTTTAAAAATATAACTAACTTTAAAAAATCTTGAAATTCATTTGCAAAATACGACATACATTCTTTTAAAGTGAAAAGTAGTACATTTTACTTTAAAAATCTCCTGAAAAGAGAAACTAAACTGAATCCTCATTTCTTACTCAAATTCAAATTATTGAGGAGACGGGAAAAATAATTTTTTGAGAAAGAGTCTATTTAGTCAAAATTGAGGTGAAATTACCTTTTGAAGTAGTAGCATATATATATATATATATATATATATATATATATATAAAAAAAAAAAAAAAAAAAAGAGGTGTCAAAGCAACGGGCATTTTTGCCAATTATGGGAAGCTTGAATATTTTTCAAGAAGAAGATAGACTTTTAAATTTAGGAGAATCGTGTAACTTAAATAAGCTATTTAGTGCACGAATGAAGAAGGTACCATCTTAGACTTAAATGCTTAAATTAGGAGAAATAACATAAAGACTCGTTTTTTTAAAAAAATTGTTTTAACTCCATTTCGATAAAAATAACTTGGAATGAATAAATAGATATAATCAAGGAAATGGAAATGAACAAAAAAAATAAGATGGCAACACTCAGAAATTTATTTCAGATTAACCAAATTAAAGAATTAATTACAAACCAGGGTTCAAATATAAATTTATAAATAACTAAGGGAGAAAGGTTGACAAATATGGGTTTTGAATCCTTGGACATGTCCGACTTTAACTCTCAAATTTTTATGTAAAACTTACATAAATACAACAAGTTTATCCCTAATTAATCTCTATCTCTATTCTTTGTTAAATGACAAGTAAATCCTTATTTTACAATTTTCAAATACATAATTAGCATTCGGATACATAATTTTGAAGTTAAGATACATCCATTTCTGAAATTATTTGGTCGAGATACATAATATATTAACTAGAGAAAAGAGAGATACATAATTAAAAGTGAAAATTATCCCAAATATACTTTTTAGATTGTTAATTACAAGTTATAGCATAGTTTTTCATTAATTACTAGACTTAAGAAATAATTACAAGCTATAGCAACTTTTGAGAAAAACATATTTTAATTAAATTTTCGAAAATCAATTTTGTAATATTTATTATTTGTATTATTTTCTTATATTTAGAATTTAACATTTATCACTATTAATTAAAGATTTTGGATAATTATGGCAAGCTAAGATAGCAATATTTTATTTTATTTTTACTAATTAAATATCAAAGTATGTCCACAATTTAAGGAGTTATATATGGTAAATATATTTTTTAAACTTAATATCTAATTTTATACTTTTTTATTAACTTGAATAGTTAACTTGATTATACACTTTTTCATATTTTTCATTCTTTAATTATCAATTGAAGTTTTATCTCTTTACCTTTTTTAATTACCAATAGAAGTCTTATCACTTTAATTTCCATTCATTAATTTTTTTTTTTTAAATAGTGACTCTTCTCGATCACTAACTAATAGGAACAAAAATATTTTAGTTCATAATGTAATTATTGATACTTCTCATCTCATTTATCCTTCACTTTTTTTACCCTCTTTCCTTATTAATCAGTTGCTCCTCTTATTGAGTAGTTTAGTAGCTTTTGTTGTAAATGGTTCAATTGGATAATTGTTTAGATCAATCTTATATTAAATTAAGAACAAATAGTAAATGTTAACATTTGAATTATTGTTTCTTTTAATTTGTTTTCACGCTTAGGTAGTGCTTAATTATTAGTAGTTATTTGATTCTCAAAAAAGTAACTACTTCCAAAAAATTAAATCCTTTTTACAGTCAAAAGGCAATCTTATCAATTCAATTTTGTCGAATCGTTAAGTGATGATAACATATATGTAGTTCTATTTTGAATTTTAATTAGTCATCATTTCCCCACGTCCATATAATGCATACCATAATTAACTTCAATATCATTTCTATTGTAGTATATATGTAAAACTGAGATCAAAATCTCAATTAGTGTTATTGCCAATTAGTGTAATAATGTTAACTAAGTTTTGATGAACACATTTTCCTAGGATAATCCCACTTTTAATACATTGAATTTAATTTATATACTCATTTCATACTTAATGTTTTCATTTTGAGTTCTCAATGTATTAAATTGATATTAAAATTGATATCGATGAAGTTTCGCCTATATCACATTTGTATTGAATAAGTTATATGAATGTGACAATCGATGAGAAAAATTATGTTTTATGTTACATAACCTTTTTAGTGTATGTAATAGATATTACATGAAAAACTATCAACGTAAACGTTGAAAATAAATTAATTTATAATTGTTTGATGTCAAATAATTTTTCGTTGCAATAAAAAAAATAATCAGTATTAATCATGATTGATATTGGTATTTGCTTTCTGGCAAGATGAAGAACATTATGTAAATACTATGTTAAATATCAAAATTAAATTTTGTTCATATCAACAATCTTCTGATGCGACTTAGTTCATATCAATTTCATTCAACTATGTAAAATATGAAACAAACGTTAAAGTAGCATAACATTATATAAATACTATGTAAATACAAAAAATAAACTTTGTTCATACCCACAATCTTAGAAAAAACAAATAGTAATAATCGAATATCAAAAAGTTAATTCAAATTATTAACTATATTAGAAAAACAAACAATAAATAGAAAAAATGATTCAATATCAATTTTATACCAATTTAATACAAAAAAAAATTAACTATTTGCAAGTTTGTATCTACTGCTATAGTCCATGAATACAACTTTGTTACTATCCTATGATGTACATGCTTACTAGAAAAAATAAAAAGAAATAAAGATCGGGTATGATAGACATGATCACTAAGTGAGAAAATAACATATAAATGACCAAGCATTCGGCAACAAGTACTGAGAATTCATTCATATGCATGTTGATATGTGAATTTATTAGAAGAAGCTACTTAAATGGTGTACAAGAATTTGATGAACTAAAAGTCTGTATGTTTTTTCTGTAAGATGAAAACTATCCTAGAAAACATAATTAGAATCATCGGAACACAGATGTGCATAACTCTGCAACAGTATGACGCCCTCCATGACGAATCCCATCTCCCTGACGAATTTCATCTCCCTCCATGACGTATCATGATTGAATGCAAATTAACAGAATTTGTATTTGTTATCTAAAGAAATACTAATTTTTGCTTTTCTTTCAAAATATAATCAACAACACTTTGTTAGAAGACATTTTTTGTTTACTGGCAGAAATAAATCGTGTACAAAGAGGAAGGTAGTTTATGAAGATGGAAACTCTTAATACAAACATTAAAATAGGAGGAAAAATAACGGTTAGAGGGATTTGGGGGTGGATAAATATCAGTAATTAAGGTTAACTATTTTTAAGGAAGATAAATTGTAAATTAATTGTATTAAATCTTAATTTTTCTTTTTCATTAATTACTTTTTTGTATTTTCAACAAAAACAAAAACAAACCTTTTTTTGTTTAAATGAAAGTTGCTATAACTTGAAAACTTAAAAGTTTTGCTATAACTTGTAACTCATCATCACATGTACCAAAACAAAAGAAAATAAATAGACTTAAGTCATCGATAGGACCCTAAATTTATTTTGATATTTTACTTGAATCCCTCAATTATTCTTTGTACCTATTGAACACTTCTACCCCTATGAATTTGGACCATCTGAGCATTTTTTTGATACTCAACTAAAATTATAAAAGGTGTGCAATACACTCGTGTTGATGTAACAATTTGACGAATAAAATGATGACCTACGTCATGTGAGTTAAAAAATTAATTTAAAATGTATTACATAAATTTAAAAAGAAGAAAATTATTTTTAAATTAAAAAAAAAACCGTCTGTAATCGCCTTTCTTCTTCTTTATACACAGAGTCATTGCCGTCGGCAACCCCTACCCCTGCTCCCCCAGGCGCCACCTTCATTCACGGCTCCCCTTCCGCTCACCTCCATCGCCACCTTCATTCATCGCCCCCCACCTCTACCCCCCACCACCACCTCATCGCCGCTATCTTCATTCATCGGTTGGAACTATCTTCCCCATTTCAAGAACGATGGCATAAAAATTTCAATAAAAAATTCATTAACAAGCTCACAAAAGTATCAATTTTTAACACAAGAAGTTGATCAATTATTAAAATTAAAAACAAAATTGATGTTTTCATCTAATAATCAAAAAAATGAATTGAGTTGGAAAAAAATAAAGTTATTCCTAACGGTATCGAAGTGTGAATCCTCCATTTTTTCCCCATTTCTTTGTCTTTCTTTTTGTTCCGCTTTAAGTTTGTGGGTTGTTTAGGACTATGTTCCTTTTTTATTTTATTCAGATTTGTTGTTATTGTTCTTCTCTTCTTCTTTTTTTTGTTTCAATTTTATTTTAGTCGGGAAGAAGATTTTTTTAAAACAATGGGGTGGGTAGGGGTGGGGGATATAAGATTTGGGTGGTGGTCTCCATTTTTTCTGGCAAACATGGTGACAAATGATTGTTGTATCTTGAAAAAAATAAACTAAAGAAGAAGACAAAAAAAAGTAGGAAATTTGGAAAAAAAAAAAATACACCCCCCACGCGCCACTTTGTGGTATACTACACTCAGTAAGCCATGTCAGCAAAAAGTGTTCAAGTACTTCAAATTCAAAGTAGTTGAAGTGTTCAATACGTATAAGGCTGAGTTGAAGGGTGCAAGTGAAATTTCGAAATAAGTTTAGAGTTCTATCGATAACTTAAGCCAAATTAATATCTATCTGTACAATAGACGTGCAAAGACATGGGAACTATATTTTGAACAAACATAAAGGAAAGACATAGACAATAAGCCAATACTTTGAAAAAGAACCGTGAGAAACAAATGATAACGGGGTCTTAAAGATATAATCTAAACGCATAATTGACACACTTAACTCCATTATATCTTTATTCACAAATATTTATTCATACACACTGAAACATGCTAATTGAAAAGAAACACAATTGAGACTCTAGTAATGACAACAAAACTTATGCACTTACTAACAACTCATTTCCGAAGATTCTTAGCAAAGTAGCAAGTTCCCGATCAGTTGACTAACTATGAAAGGTGAGCAAGCATTTTAACGAGTAAAGCATAGCTCATATTGGGAATGGGTCTCAGCTTTGCTCCACGTGCAAGATTGTTCGTCCTCTTCGTGCAAAGCACTGTTCAACCTGTGATCGCTGTGTGGAACAATTTGACCATCATTGTCCCTCGGTGTCTAATTGCATCGGCTAGGTAATCTATTTTGGATTCTTTTTTGTCTCTTTTTTTTTTTCTTACTGGTCAAGTTGTACATTTGACATATATCAGCAGTGAATTGTGATGTTTAGTGAAATATATATTTGAAATACTAGTACCCGCCCGTGCTAAGCCCGGGCACAAGAGAAAAAGTTTGTTATCAACTTTAGTAGCCACAACATGCATAAAACACATCAAATATATCAGTTATAAAGAAGAAAATACATCAAATTTTAAGTTGAGACTTATTATATTTAGCGACCATGATAAATAGGATATAAAAACAATTTTATATATTACTTAATTAATATAAGTGAAAAATAAAAATACAACAAAATTTTCTTGTCATATTCTTTGCAGCAGCTAACAAAGTATCAATTATAAGCTATTAGCAAGATTAAAAAGACCTGGTGAACCTAATCACCGTAAGGCCAACAAATATGCTCCAAAAGCCTCATATACACCACATGATCATCAATAATAGACACCACATGATCATCAGCAATAGGAAAATCTTAGTTGAAGAGTCAAGAAAACCAAATAATTTTATTTTTTTTCAGAATAAGGCCAAATCCGTTTACATGAATAAACCAAAAAACTTATTTTGAATTGGCTCTTTTTGAGCAACAAAACCCATAACACTTTTTCGTCTTGATAGGGTTACATCAAGGTTCGACGCTTAGTCCGTGTCTTTTTGCCTTGGGGTTGGATGTTTTGACGCGGCACATTCAAGGCGAGGTGTCTTATTGTTTGCTTTTTGCGGATGATGCAGTCTTGATTGATGAGACGCGTAGTGGAGTTAATGCTAAATTGGAGGTTTGGAGGCAAGCTCTGGAGTCTAAAGGGTTTAGGTTGAGTAGATCTAAGACAGAGTATTTGGAGTGTAAGTTTAGCGAGGTGTCTCATGAGTCCGATGTGGTAGTTAAGTTTGACACTCACTCTATCAGTAAGAGAGATAGTTTCAAGTATCTAGGGTCTATGATTCAGGATAATGGAGAGATTGACGAAGATGTCACTCATCGGATTGGGGTAGGGTGGATGAAATGGAGGTTCGCCTCTAGAATCTTGTGTGACAAAAAGATACCTCCGAGACTTAAAGGCAAGTTCTACAGAGTGGTGGTTAGACCGACTTTGTTATATGGGGCGGAGTGTTGGCCTGTTAAGAAGGCCCACATCAAGAAGATGAAGGTGGTGGAAATGAGAATGCTTAGGAAGATATGTGGGTATACTAGGAAAGATAGAGTTAGAAATGAGGTTATTCGAAATAAGGTGGAAGTGACTTCGGTGGAAGCCAAAATGAGGGAAGCGAGGTTGAGATGGTTCGGTCATATGATGAGAAGGAGCACGGATGCCCCAGTGCGGAGGTGTGAGAGGTTGGCTAAGGATGGTTTCAAGCGAGGTAGAGGTAGACCAAAGAAATATGGGGGTGGTGGTGATTAGACAGGATATGGGGCAGCTCCAACTTACCGAAGACATGACCCTAGATAGGAAATTGTGGAGGAGGTGGATTAGGGTAGAAGGTTAGTATGAGTATAGGTTATTGTATCATTTGGTGTGTTTCTTGGAGTATCTTGCTTATGGTATTATTGAAAATGCTAATTTCTATTGTATCTTGTTCTTTTCCTGTTCCTACTAGTACTATACCATGTCTTGTATATTGTTCTTTTACTATTCCTTATATTACTATTTCTTATCGTAGAATGTTTTATTTGAGTCGACGATCTATCGGAAACAACATCTCTATCTCACATTTGAGGTAGTAGTATGGACTGCATACACTTACCCTCCCCAAACCCACTTGGTGGGAATATACTGGCTATGTTGTTATTGTTATTTTTGAAAGCATAGCTCATATTCCAGCACGTGTAGGACAATTAAAGAGAACAAGGAAAAAAATATATATGTCCCAAACCGAAGGAGATAAACAAACTAAACACAAATAAATAAGTAACAGATGTCTTGAAGCCAATTGTTATGAGCACAAATGCTGATGTGGAGGACAACTTGGTAGCCACAGTGGACAATAATATTTCTCAACCTAGAAGGAGCAAGCGAATGACCATTCCATCTAAAAGATTTACTGATTTCATTGTGGGGTCCTGCAACAAAAAGTGAAGAGCAAGTTGGTGCAAAACAGTGAGTATTGCATGTAATTTTGTTTTAAGTAGCAGGGAGTAGGCAGAGGAAAGTCAGGCTATTTTTTGTGTGGAGTCTTCTATCTTCTCATCCCCTATCTTCCTCTATATCTCATCCCCGTTTCTTCTCTGTTGTCAATATCAGTTCACTGACCAATTCCTTGTAATTCCAATTAGCGAGTTCAATATTACAACAGCTTTCTTGGTTATTTTTGAGTTGTGTTACATTGGTGCTTTCATCCAGAGGTTTCTCATGGAGGACCAAAGACTCAAGGCTCTCGTCGACGGATCTATTACGGAGGTGAAAAAATCATTTTCCAAGGATATTGCAGATATTCGCTATTTGTTACAGGAGGTTGTCCAAAAGTTCATTCCAGCAGGACCTCAAACTCAAGATCCAACAATGGAGGTCGATCGTCCTCATCATGGGAAAGACATTCCAGAAGCACCCACACTCCGTCATAGACCGGCTCCAGTTGAATTGGGACGATTTTGTGGAGAAAATTCAGAGGCATGGATTTTCCAAGATGAACGCTATTTTGATTTCTATGGAATCACAGAAACACACAAGATGACCTTGGCGTCCTTTTATCTTGATGGTGAAGCTTTGGAGTGGTACCGGTGGTTATTCAGGAACAAGCAATTGGTAGGATGGGATCATTTTGTTGAGAAGGCACGAATCCATTTTAAGAAAAAGGGACTTGAATCAGCAGAGGGACGTTTTGCGAAGCTCCAACAGGTAACTATCGTATCTGAATATCAGGCTAGATTTGAGGAAATTGCAAATGAAACCACCGAGATCTCTGATGAGCTAATGGTAAGACTTTTTATTTCTGGGCTAAGGGAAGATATAAAAAATTCTGTTATTGCTTATGAGCCCAAAAGTTATGAAGAGGAGGTTAACCAGGCCCTTATCCACGAGCAACGTATCCAGACTAAGAAAGGGTCGCTCGACCCGCTCTCGCTAATAGAGGACCCCCCTCTTACCCAGCCTCAACTCAGCACCACAACAAAATTTTACAACTACATCTCATATTCCCTCTACTTCAACACAATTGCAAAATTGTCAACCCCTTAAACTCTTATCCCATGCTGAGGTACAAAGCCATCGTAAACGTGGTCTATGCTATTACTGTGAATAAAGGTACACGGTTGGGCACAAGTGTACAATACCCCCACAACTACTTTTACTTACGAATAGTTCAGATATTGAGCCGACATTGCCGGATCAATTTGCCTCTGACGATCTCTTGGCTGAAGAATTGCAGTAATTAGAGATCCAAGAGCACTCTCCCCTTTCGTATAATGCATTAACCAGAGAAAACTAAGCTTCCACTCTTTGATTTGTTGGTCATATTAATGGGCATCGGGTCCAGGTCTTATTGGATGGTGGCAGCACTGATAATTTTATTCAGACTAGGGTGGCTAAATTTTTGCAACTTCCTATTAATACCACTTCTAGATTTCCAATGGTGGTGGGCAGTGGACAACGACTATGGTGTGATGGAGTGGCAACCTCAACTTCTCTTGTGGTACAAGGTTGTTGTCTTACTCTGGATTTATATACGTTGTCGATGCAAGGTGCAGATGTGGTGCTTGGTGTATCGTGGTTGTCTACGCTGGGTCGGGTGATTAAGGATTATGGAGCGCGTCTGTTTAAGTTTCAATTTCAAAAGAAAACATACTACTGGAAGGGAGATGCACCAGCTGCAGCCCAACAAGTACAATTGCATAGCCTCCACAGATATGTCGCCACTGATGCAATATCTTCTTATTTTAGTCTATAATTGGTCCAATCTGATACAACTCCTATTGATACCATTAATTCGGACTTGATGGTTATTCTGGAAACTTATGAGGACGTCTTTCAGAAAGCACAAAGATTGCCTCCCTCTCGACCACAAGATCATGTAATCCACTTGAATTCCGAGACTGAACCAGTCAATGTTAAGCCTTATCGTTATCCCTACTTCCAAAAGCATATTATGGAGCAGATGATGGGTGATATACTTAAAGAAAGAGTTATTCAGGCTAGCACGAGTCCATTTTCTTCACCAGTGTTGTTGATGAGAAAGAAGGACGAAACTTGACGATTTTGTATGGACTATAGAGCCCTTAATGCAATCACTGTGAGAGATAGATTTCCAATCCCAACTATTGATGAGTTGTTTGATGAGTTACATGGTGTTGTTTATTTCTCTAAGCTTGACTTACTGTCAAGCTATCATCAGATTTGGGTAAGGCCCGAGGATGTGGCTAAAACTGTTTTCTTATGCATGAAGGGCATTACGAATTTTTAGTGATGCCATTTGGTCTGTCCAATGCTCCTTCTACATTTCAGGCTACCATGAATGAGGTTTTTAGGTCTTACCTTCGCCACTTTGTATTGGTTTTCTTCGACGATATTTTGGTGTATAGTGTAAACTGGATGGACCATATTAACTATCTGCAATCAGTATTGCAACTTTTGCGCCAACATCAACTGGTAGCCAAGAAAGCCAAATGTCTATTCGGTCAAACCTCGATAGAGTATCTCGGGCACGTCATATCTAATTAAGGCTTGAGTGTTGATCCGAGTAAAATTAAGGCCATCCAACAGTGGCCTCCACCTAAAAATATTAAGGAACTACATAGTTTCCTTAGACTTGCGGGCTATTATCGCCGCTTCATCCACCATTATGCAGCTATAGCTAGGCCTTTCACTGATTTGCTACGAAAAGATGCATTTGTTTGGAATTCTATAACCCTCACTGCATTTGAAACATTGAAAGAGAAGCTTAGTTCTACCCCAGTACTTGCTCTGCCGGATTTTTCTCAAGAATTTCAGCTTGAAACTGATGCTTCTAGCCGAGGCATAGGAGTTGTTTTGTCACAAAGAGGGCACTCGATAGCTTATTTCAGCCAAAAACTAAGCACCCGAATGCAGGAGGCCTCCACCTATCACAGAGAGATGTTTGCCATTACTGAAGCAGTGAGTAAGTGGCGTCAATATCTATTGGGATACAAGTTTACTATTTATATTGATCAGCAATCTTTGAAGAACTTAACCAATCAGACTATTCAAACACCGAAGCAGCAAAAATGGCTTAGTAAATTGGTTGGCTATGATCTCCAGATCATATATCGTCCAGGTAAAATGAACCAGGCTGTTGATGCTCTTTCTCGCACTACTGAGGCGGTCGTAATGGCCTTTTCCACGAGGAGTTATAATCTGGAACATGAACTCAGGGAACTCAATAAAACACACCCGGAGTTAGTCAACATTCAGCAGAAGTTGGAAGAACAGCTTGATGTTGCCATTGGTTATGTTTTTCGTGATGGTTTACTATTTTTTAAGGGGAGATTGGTTGTCCAATCTGATTCTCCTCTCCGTCAACACTTGCTCCATGAATTTCATGACACTGCCATTGGGGGACACGTAGGGATGGCTAGAACTTATCATAGGTTGGCTTCCAATTTTTTTTGAAGCACATGCGAAAATATTTCCATATTTTTGTTGCATCCTGTCAAATCTACCAGCAAATGAAAGATATGCACCACCACCCAGCAGGCCTATTGCAACCATTACCCATTCCAGATTTGGTGTTTGAGGATATAGCTATGGATTTCATCACTTGTTTGCCTAGTTCAAAAGGCAAATCTACCATCTTAACTGTGGTAGACCGTTTGTCGAAGTATGGCCATTTCATTCCCTTGCCTGCTTCTTTATCCACTCAAGTGGTTGCTGAAGCTTTTGTGACTGAAATTATTCACCTTCATGGTCCACCAAGAACTATTATTACCGATCGTGACCCTAGGTTCCTGCATTCCTTTTGGCAGGAGGTCAACCGTTTGCAAGGGACGTCTTTGGCTATGAGTACAGCATATCACCCCCAGTCCGATGGCCAATCAGAAGCTTTTACTAAATGTGTTGAGCAGTATCTTCGTTGTTATGTTGCTGACGCACCACATAAGTGGGTTACAATGTTGCCATGGGCTGAATGTTGGTACAACACGGCGTACCAGACCTCGACGGGCATGTCTCCATTTAAGGCACTTTACGGAAAAGAACCTCCCACCATAGCACGTTACGTATTGGGCAGCAGTCCTAGTGAGCTAGTGGAAGAGTATTTTCTGGATCGTGATAAGGTTTTGGGCCTTTTAAAACTCAATCTGCTTAAGGCACAAGCACGGATGAAAAAGTTTGCTGACAAACATCGCAGTGAGCTTGAATTTAGTGAGGGAGATTGGGTGTTCGCCAAGCTCAAACCATATTGTCAAAACTCTGTTCGCTTTCAGCAATGCTCCAAATTGCGTCGGCGATACTTTGGCCGTTTCAAAATCCTTAAGCGCATTGGACAGGTGGCTTACAAATTAGATTTACCTGAGGATGCCCGCATTCACCCCATCTTCCATATTTCGATGCTCAAGCGTTGTGTTGGGGATCCAATACTCCCTGATACTACTTTACCATTGACTAATTACTCTGAGGCTTCCCAGAACCTTGTGGACAAGGTTCTTTCTGGGGAGGACAGTATTGTTATGAGCACAAATGCTGATGTGGAGGATAACTTGGCATCCACGATGGACAATAATATTTCTCAACCTCGAAGAGCAAGCGAATGACCATTCCCTCTAAAAGATTTACTGATTTCATTGTGGGGTCCAGTAACAAAAAGTGAAGAGCAAGTTGGTGCAAGACATTGAGTATTGCGTGTAATTTTGTATTAAGTAGCAGGGAGTAGGCAGAGGAAAGTCAGGCTATTTTTTGTGTGGAGTCTCTATCTTCTCATCCCCTATCTTCCTCTGTATATCATCCCCATTTCTTCTCTATTGTCAATATCAGTTCAGTGACCAATTCCTTATAATTCCAATTAGTGAGTTCAATATTACAACAGCTTCCTTGGTTATTTTTGAGTTGTGTTACACCAATTCATAAATTTTACCAACAAAACAATTCCAAAATAAACCTTTGATCCTTTCAAGTAACAAGTCTAGTCATATTATCATAAAGAAAATCAATTCACCATTTCTTAGAAGCAAAAGACACGATGAACAATAGAGGAGAAAGCTTGTTTTTAGACTAAAAACGTATAAGAACTAGAGTCATGTTTAAACTGGTAAAAAACAAATTGCATAGGGATGAACATTTAAGGCAAAGGCGACACAAAGATGCGACTTAATCAACTAAAGAAGAACATTAATCTCTGAATTGGCTCGAAACATGACACACAAAGCAGCAACAAATGTCACGAGTTCATGAAAGCAAGCTTGATAAAAAAAAAACATAATACAACTTCTGGAAAGTGCTATATCAGAAGCAAGCAAGGTGGTTTTTTTTTTAAAAAAAAAAAAAAAAAAAAAAATCAAATTTTGAGAAGACATTGCCATGGTTTTTGCTAACACAACTCAAAGAACAAATTTTAGGCATGTAGGCAGCTATTTCACAACAAAACAACCTCGTCTCCGTGTCAAAGGATCCTATTTGACATCAAGCATCAAAAATATGTTTCGGAGAACTCTTATCAAAAAAATGTTTGAATCACAACGTTATTCACTCACATCTACATTTTTGATACATGATGCCAACAATACCACAAACTCCAATCAGTAGCCAAAGGCACAAATTAAGCATTCAAACCATAAGGCTTGTTCAATCAACTCAAATGGATAACCAAGCTACAACTATCAAACCCGTAGGCCTTAACAAAATTTATCCGGACAGATTTGGGACATCAACAAACTTCAGCACGCAAACAAAAATTCACAACCATACCAGATTACACATTATAAAATCCACTAGTGAAGAAGAAAATTACTCCTTTGTCTCATTTTATATGTCTTTTGACCGGATATGGAGTTTAAAAAATAAATGATTTGTTAAGTTTACAAACTTACCCCTTCTAAGTTTACTTTTTAATTTTCTTATAAAGTGAATCACTAAGGATAAAATGAGAATTTTGCTATTAAATAATTATTAAATAAAGAAAGGTCACATTCTTTTTGAGACAGATAAAAAAAATGAGACAGAGGAAGTATGTTTTAACCTTTTCGGAGCATGAGCTTGGGACAATGAGCTTAGCACGACATAATTTCCACCACTAGAATTTTACTCGATTTTGCTGGAATTCGAATTAACTTCTTTGAAATTTGAGTGATTTCACCAAATTAAATGTTTTCACTGTGAATTTTTGATAAAATGAGATTAGAGGAATGTTCTTTCAAAATCTTCAATTTCTCCGCACAAATCCCAATCCTTTCCCTTATTCCACAATATCTATTTATAGAAGAATTGGGGATAAAAAGGAGGAGAAAACAGGGGGGAAATGGATAATCGATGGGGAGTTTTGAAATTTCAAAGCTAAATAAGGATAGGGGTTTTCCCTCTTGAAATAGACATAAATCTAGGTGAATCTCGGGGAAACTTTATAGGGGTTTTGGGGGAATAATTGAATCCCCTCACAACCAATGAAATTGGGCGAGTATACACTGCTTTAGTACGAAATTGCAGAGTCCCCTGTCCAATTTTTAGGAATCCGAACGTAGGATATGATGAGTTGTTGATTGACCAGAATTCAAAGGGGCTTAACGGAGGGTTGAGATGGAATGATAGCTTTGTTTGTCGTTTGTAGGCGATTGAGATGGAGGTTGTACGAGTTCCGAAGAAAATTAAGTGAAAGGTCATAAAATAGTCTTAAATTAAAAATGGTAGAAATTTTGATTGGTTAAGATCAAAATTTTGTTAAAATTTTTATTTAGTTAATTAAAGTGTAATTTTGTAAAAAAAATCCTCCAACTTCAAATTTCAAATTTTAGAATTTTTCTACTCTTCTTATCTTTTTAATCTTTTCTTTTTCTTTCTATCTCTCTCCAAATTTCTTTCTTCCTATCTCTTTTTATTTTATTCTTTCTCTCTCTAGAAATTTCTATTCCTTTATCTTCTCTTCTTCTTTTTCTTTCTCATTTTATTTTGTTTTTCTTTTTTTTAATCTTCATAGATTATTTAAAAAAAAAAATTGAGAACTTTGAAAAGAAAATTTTTTATTTCTTTTAAAAATAAATGAAGAAATAATTCAAAAAATTCAACAACAATCATAATTACTACAATAGTTACGATAATTATTGTAGCAACTATTATTAGTTTGTGCAATAACTCCGATAATTGATGCAACAACTACTATCAGTTGTTGTACTACAACAATTATAGTTGCTACAAAGTTACTGCAGCAACTGTCAAAGTTGTTGTAGCAACTTTGACTGTTGCTGCAGCATCTATGACTATTGTTGCAGCAACTTCAATATTTACTTAATTTCTGAAAAAAATGTGGTTAGAGGAGGAGCCCATGAAAAAATGGTATTTATGATAAAAGTGGTGGTGGTAGTGAAGCCGAAAGAGAAGATGACATTTGTTATGATGTTGATTATGATGGAGGTGAAGAAAGAAGAAAACTAGGAGATAGTTGTGTAGATGGAGGAAATGATGGTGGATCTGAAAGAGATGACAATGGTGGTGATAATGATAGTGGAGGAAGAAGAGGTGGCGTGGAGGAGGAGTGGTGGTGGTGATTTAGGGATCTTTGTGTAAATAATAAAACTTGAGAGTTTTAAAATTAGTGTCATAAACACTAATCTTAAAATTGTCACCTCTACTTAATATTTAAGACTTGTGTCATTCTTTTTTAGTTTTGAGACTTTTTTTGTCACCCTTAATTAATCTTAATCTGCCCGAGTGTCTGGGTTGTTTCTTTGGCTTAAAGAAGATGACGAGGAGAGAGAAGAGCTGAGAAAGAGGGAATGTGTAAGGCGCGTGTGTGATGTATATGTATGTATAATCTATATCTATATGTATATATATAATCTATAATCTATATTGTTTAAATTTTTTGTCCTTCGTTAAAAGTTTTGCTTTAGACAAAACGGTCTTTTCACTTTTTTAAAAAAATATTTAAGAATTAAAAATTAATTAAATATATTTATGGTAAAATCTTTCCTTATTAGAAGTCATTAGAATTAATGACAACTAGTACTTTTTTTCATTAGTTTAAGAATTTTAAATCAATTAAATTTGATTTTAAGAAGATTTGAAAAATCTATAAATAAATATAAAAAGTTAGAATAAGAAAAATTTAAGAAGTACCAATTTTTAAAAAGTTTTAAGTATGTAATAAAAATGTAATCAATGATTTTGTAAATATTTGACTTCAAAAACAAGGAAAGATTTTAATATAGAAAAAAAATAATCGTGTCACATAAATGGTTGAAATTGGTGCGTCTCTCTTAGCCTCGAACCACAAGGGGAAAATGTACTGCATGATAAACGCAAAAGTGACGATTTATCAAGCACTTAAAACTTCAAGTGGTAAAATATATATGTTCTTACACTAAAATATATGTTTATATTTACATTACCTCCTCCGTTTAAAAAAGAATGACTTACTTTCCTTTTTAGTCTGTTTAAAAAAGAATGACCCATTTTCTTTTTTGGCAATACTTTAATTTCAACTTTCCATATGACATGTTTTGGACCACAAGATTAAAGGGCATTTTGGTACATTTAACACAACTTTAATTTAAGGCCACATGATTCAAAAGTCTTCTTTATTTTCTTAAACTTTGTGCCAAATCAAAATAGGTCATTCTTTTCTAAACGGAGGGAGTATTATAGTAAAGTGTGAAAGATCTTTGAAAAGTGATTTGAATATTTTACACTTCACTAAAAATCTGTGCAATAGACAAAATTATTTAATGTTAAATAATCAAAGGTTATATGTGTGAGACACGTGTTGTTAAACTAGTACAACTAGAGATGGACAATTCGTGAACGGGCCTAATATATGTAATTTTTTTGTCAATTTATGTGACACAGATAAAATTTAGATAATTAATTTTAAAATAATTTAAGCTTTTAATCATTATGATTTATAGTTTTTTTTTTCTTCTCTTTCAATTTAAGTGACACTAAAATAATTTTGTGAGTCAGGCAAATATTTTATATCTTTTAAATTTTATAATAGACAAAATTATTTAATGTTAAATAATCAAATGTTATATGTACGAGACACGTGTTGTTAAACTAGTACAAGTAGAGATCGACAGTCCGTGAACGGGCTCAATATATGTAATTTTTTTGTGTCAATTTATGTTATACAAATAAAATTTAGATAATTAATCATTAAAATAATTCAAGATTTTAATCATTATGATTTATAGTTTTTTTTTCTTTTCTTTCAATTTAAGTGATACTGATATAATTTCGAGAGTCAGACAAATATTTTATATCTTTTAAATTTTGTAAGTTGTTAATTATGTGATTTATAATATTTTTTACATAATTTTTCAGTAAGATATGAATACTCTCTCTGTCTCAATTTACTTGGCACAGATAAAATTTCGTCATTCAATTAATTATTTATATATATATATATATATATATATATATATATATAT
>NW_025816951.1:1381786-1391222 GCF_002878395.1 Capsicum annuum | reverse complement strand
TATATATATATATATATATATATATATATATATATATATTATTAAGTTCTTATTATAAATGTATCATATATTATGAATGTCTACTTTATCATATATAGTGAATACCTATATTGTGTATGCTTATTTATGGTAAAGTTGCAAACTCCAAGGTTAGTTTTTCCCTATAAATAAAGGGGTTTCCTTCTCTACTCTTGTTCTTTGTTCTTTATTACTCCCTCTATCCCAAATTATGTGTTGTCATTTGATCGGACACGATATTTAAGAAATAAGTATTGACTTTGTTAAAGTTACAAAATTATCCTTTTTAAAGAAAGAAGTAATAGTATTTAAAATCAAGTGGGACCACTTTTAATTGAAAAAACAAATAAAAAAGAAGTAATAGTATTTAAAATCAAGTGGGACCACTAAAGGTAAAATTATAATTGTGTCTTTAAAAACTTACCAAATAAGGTAAGATGACATTCTTTTTGGGACGGACCAAAGAGGAAATGGCGACACATAATTTGGGATGGAGGGAGTATTTCATAACACATTATCAACACGAGACTCTGCCAAATAGGTGAGATTATAAATCTAAAGGATTTCAAGGTTAGTAATTCCTTAAGTTATTTGTCTTTTGCTACTAATAATATAATTATTGTTGGATTTGAGGAAAAATAATTGATTTGAAACCATTATGTTTTAAATTTATTCCTTAAGAACAATATTATCAAAAGGGATGATAATATGTTGGGTTCAAGTCCCATCTATTTATGCCTAAGACGCCTTTATATGGATAAAACGTTGAGTTTGAATCTCAATGCACCATATTGATGATATTATGATGACTAAGGCAAAATAATGGGTATTTGGTGAAAATGATGAAACATGTCCCATTAAAAATGCTCAATTCCTTGAATTGAATATGGTAGCAATAAATTATATATATGTCTCAATTTGCTTTTGAAGTAGCTATCATAATTTAAGACATGATTATATTTCATTCTTTCTGGGAATAAGAATGCTTAAGGCATGGTTATATTTCATTCCTGGGAATGAGAATTTTGATTATTATAAATACAAATCTATACCCTGGGGTGAATGTGACTGTATATAAACTCGAACGTATTCTTTGTTGTGAAGATATCACAATCCACCTCTAAAAGAGGTAGAATAATTGGAAGATTGAATATCTTCAAGTTACTGTGGTAAGAAACATGAATGTGAAAATTTACCCAAGCATGATGAAATCACATGCCATAATAAACTAAGAGTTTATTGTTTATTGATATGAAATTCATGCAAACCTGATGTTTACTAAAGAATTTTTGCACATATTATGGTAACTTGTAGTTACTAATACAAATCATTTAATCTATTGACATAAACGATTTGCCTTCATGAAGATGTGCATATTGAGTATTAGACATATGTTGAAGAAATAAAAGATTCTTCAAGAATTATTTATGTTGTTTGTTCTCATAATAAGTTGGTTGGACCAACTAATGTTGGGATTTGATCCCTCAAAATCTGAAAAGTATAAAAGGTGAATATAGGCCCGTTCATCGGTTATGTGATCTATTAAGATGCATCGATATAAGATGATCACATGTACATTCATTGTCAACCTGCAGTTTGACATTCATAAAGTTGCTTGCTCAGTAAAATTGAGTTAAAAGCATAACTTTCAGATTGTGTAATCAAGACAATCTTGATGATGATGGTTTGGCATTGAATGCCTTCGATAAATAGCTAAACCATTGCTAATGAGAACAAAACTTTATGTGTTGGTCTGAAATATAATATGTTGCATGTAATAACACTTGTATGCATTAGATCAATAAATTATGATTATTTCTTCCCTCTCAATTGGTTCAAGGTTAGGAACCAACGATTCCATCTAATAGTTTTGATGTGCGATATACAATTAATAATATACCATGATACACAAAGATGGATTCCTCAATGAAGATGGGGGATAAATGTTAGTTTTCCTACCATAAGGGGGAGATTATAAATAGCTATGAAACATGTTAGGAATTATCATCATATCCTCATTCAAAAGATAATTCAAGTCAAAATTCGGAAGCATCTGTTGACTCAAATTTAGTATCATATTTAAGTTACAAGTGCTCCTATTTTGCATTCTTAAAGGAAAAAATCTACACATACATAAAGTGTGGTAGACTAATCGGTTCTAGATGAAATAATCTTTGAAAAAGATAAGGAGTAAATAATCATAATAAGAAGGTAATGTTTTCTTGAAGAGCTTACGACATAACACTTCATGAAACCTTATGAAAGGTTCAGGTATCTGAAAATAACGAAGAAATGAGATCTTAAAATGTTATGTCACATTGTGAACCGATACAAAATGAAGTGTTATGTCGTAGGCTCTTCAAGAACACATTACCTTATGAAAGGTTCAGGTATCTGAAAATAACGAAGAAATGAGATCTTAAAATATTATGTCACATTGTGAACCGATACAAAATGATATATCATCGATAATATCTTTGACACAATATTAACGCAATATTATAAAATATTACGAGGATCCAAATTCTACGTTTACTTAAGCATGCTGGCGTATAAATATTTATTAAGTGACACGAAAGGATGTATTTTGGTAAGTATAAAATTTATTTGATTTGCAGTCCAGACATTTGAAGATGTCACACTTGACATGTTGGATATTGTCACTAGACAAAAATCCATATGATAGTTCCTAAATAATTCAAAATTCCTGAAGCATATAAAGTTTCTGAAAAACTTGTTTATTATCTTTATGAGGGATAAATTGATGGTTTGAAGATCATTGAAACTCGAGGAAAGTTTTCAAAAGCAATATGATTATTTGCTGAAATGCAAAACATACCAAATTGGATCGGTCCTGAAGTACCATATCTTAGTCTAATTGGTGTACTATTGTATCTTGCAAATACTACAAGGCCTGATATAACCTTTTCAATCAATTTGTTAGCAAGGTATATTTCTGCTCCTATTAGGAGACAGCGAAATGGGATAAAAGATATGAGCTTATTTTATTTTAAAGCTTGCAGTCTCGATCTTATTGATTATACTGATGCTAGGTATTTATTTAACCCGTATAAATTTCAGTCTCAAACATGTGATATGATCACATGTGGGGACACTGTCATATCTTGGAGATATACAAAGCAGTCTATCTAGTCGCTTCATTGAACCATGATGAGATAATAGCTATTCATGAAGCTAGCCGAGAATGTGTACGATTGAGGTCCATGATATATCTCATTCGAGAAAATATGGTTTGAAATGTGACAATGTACCCACAGTTTTATACGAAGATAATGCAGCGTGCATAATACAACTTAAGGGAGGATTCATAAAAGGAGATAGAATGAAGCACACTTCATCAAAGCTTTTCTACATACATGAGCTACAAAAAATGGTAATATTAACGTGCAATAGATTCGTTCAAGTGACAATATGACTGATTAATTCACCAAGTCTCCTCTAATTGCAACTTTCAAGAAGATGGTGCACAAGATCGGGATGCAAAGGTTCAAAGATGTTCTCATTAGAGGTAGTTAATACGCGTTGTACTCTTTTTCCCTTATGAGGTTTTGTTCCACTGGGTTTTCCTTGTAAGTTTTTTCATGAGGCAGCTTATATGTGTATTGTTAGAGATATGTACTCTTTTTCCTTCATTAGATTTTTTTCTCATTGGGTTTTTTCTAGTAAGGTTTTAACGAGGTACATTGTCTATCAATTAGACATTCAAGGAGGAGTGTTATAAATGTACCATATATAGTGAATGTCTACTTTACTATATTTAGTGAATACCTACTTTACCATATATTGTGTATGTCTATTTATGGTAAAGTTACAAACCCAAGGTTAGTTTTTTCCTATAAATAAATGGGTTTTTTTCATTGTAATCCGTGAATCAAGAGAAATAACAATTACTATTTATTTTTTCTATTCTTTTTCTTCTTTGTTCTTTATTGTTTTATAACAGTTCTTAATTATTGTGATTTACAATACTTTTTATCTCATGTTCAAACAATATATATTACTTTATGTCTTTCTCTTCTCATCCCATTTTTTGTACACTAATGTAATTTCGATAGTCAATCAAATTTTTAATGTTGATATATCATTTTGTGTCTATTTACTTTTTTTATGAAATATTATTAAATTTTTAATGTTTAAATAACCATAATAATTAATTAGGGGTAATACAGTAAAATCAAAATTGAAGCAGCGAAGCAGACATATCTTAAATGACTTTTAATAACTAATTAGAAACGATATAGAAAAAATTAATATAGAAAAATACTTGTGAAAAAAATTTAAGTCGGCCTCATTTAAGATGTCAAGTTTAGTTTGAAACATCAAGAGTTAATTTATCATTTTATGTTTATTTTACTTTTTTTATTAAATATTATTAAATTTTTTAATACTTAGATGAATTATAATAATTAATTAGGAATGATATAGTAAAATTGCGATTGAAGCAGCTAAATCAGACATGTCATAAGTGTCTATTTTAATTGTTTGTATTAAATATTATTAATTTTATAATACATAAATAACTTATAGTAATTAATTAGGGATGATAAAATAAAATTACGATTGAAGTAGCTGAAACAGGTAAGACAAGCAGAAATGTCGATTTGCTGCTTACTTCAGCTGCTTAACCCACGCTTATTATATATAGTAAAGTAAAGTAATGTGTGTATAGGATTTTTGACATGGGGGAGTTGAATATTGAGGTAGTAAAAGAAGTGGTTGGGTCAGGTGAGATAGAATTAGGCCTATTCGAAATATAAGATTGGATTAGGAAAAATCAATTTCAAGATTAATTAATGTGTAACTTACATAAATTTTAAATTTTTAATGAGTTGTAATATTTTTTATCATAACTATATTAAATTAAAGGATATTTCGGATTTTGATTTTTGTGATATATATCTTTAGCCTTGATACATATGTGATGTGATACATTTATAACTGAGTGATTAGTTAAATAAGAAAGTAACTAATTTTCAATTATTACGGGAAATAAATAGCACACTAATCGTGTCATACCATATCCACTTTAAAATGAATATCTGAAATACACAAAAGAAGAAAAATAGAAGATTAGCTTTCAAATTTTTCTTCCTTCTCCCATAATTTAAACATGTTTTGTCATTATTGGGAGTATTCCCAAACCGATCTTAAAGTTTTATGTGATGGACTAGCTTTCTAGATGTATCTTTATGATACATCTGGTAAAATTACTCAATACTCATTCAAATTTTAATCTCACACAAAATAAATAGTTTACATATGTCAAACATATGTTAAATTTAACAAAAATTTATAAATGAATGAAAAATTTGAATAACTATCAAAAAGTATTTGTCATATGTATTATCAGTATTCTGACAACAAATGTATCACTCATATCTATCACCAATATACTGACAACAAATGTATCACGTTATCAAAAAATTAACAACATTATATATGTATCAAGCGCATTAATAAAAAATATATGTATCAACTCGAATTTGATATCTAATTCTGTGGATCATTTCATTAGTCATCGTCATTGCCATGATTCTGCCGAAAACTATGACATTTTTTAGGTTCTACAATATGAATATTCTTCCAAAAAATACGAATGCTTATCAACATGAAACACACAACAAAACTTTCAAAATTTTAAGGAAAAAAGATTAATAAAAATGGAAAAAAATTGAACCAAATTGTAAATTACAAATGATAAGATTTGATGAAAATTTAATTTGATTCTTTTTAGATATTTAAGAGATTCTCTCTCTGTAACGCCCTAAAAACCGGGTCCCGGAGCATCACACGGTGCTTGAGGCTACGAGTAGCCCCAAGCTAACCCTTTGAGCCATTTTCATTCAGTTCAACACAAATCAACGGGGTTTCCATAAATAACCCTCAAATATCAACAAAGTAATCATCATCCAAGAATAAAAGAATTTCAGAAAGATAACAAAATACGACTTATTAGTCAACTCCCAACATCTATACTAGTCTGACAAGCCTCTAAGAAAATCAATAAAACCAGCGAGCCATTGAAACATGCCCCAACTGACTCATACTCAGTTATCAAATGTAAATAATTCCGTGAAACCAACATCAGACATCACGTCCTCGGAACATGAGGACTCACCACAATAGAGGATGTAGAACAGCGTGCCCGAAGAATCACTGTCGAACCTGGAACTGAGCACCTGAACCTACATTCCGAGAAAATGCAGCCCACATCTGAAGATGTGGGTCAGTAGCATGGAAAGGAACCGAGTATATGGGGGTGTATGCAATTGTATAAACATCATCATCATAAATATTTATAAGAAATATATAGGATGTATGAAAGACTCACATAGCCCGAAGAAAATCATCATAGTCATGAGAGAATGAAATAAATACAATAACACATGTGAGTCATCATATAATTTGTCAATCACTTTCAGTTCATCAAGAATATCAATTCTCATAATGTAAAAATATCATTTAAATCTTTCGAAAGAATAACTTTCACAATTCCAATTTCAAATCACTTCACCATTCACCATAGACACAAGGAAACACACATACACTGGGAGATCCTATAACCGATATAAACCATGAGAGCTACATGGAGTCCAACGTACAACCCATGTTGGGGAGAGCTGTCCTATCCTTTCCATCGGAGTAGGACTATCGATATCAAATCCACACAAACTAGTGATTAATATATAAATCAGCCTCAGGCTCACTCCTACGGGGGCACATAGTTCTAGGGAAGTAAGGTCGCTTTATACCTCCCACTCGGTGCTAAAGATTTTTCCCGGACTTAGCTTAGATCATTTCAAAGACAATCCACAACAAAACAATTTTAGTAATATATAAATATACATCGGGAGCCATCATGCTTCCCATCTATCAAAATCAACCACGTTGTGGATTTCTTTCACACTCGAGTTCAAAACAACTCCATTAAGACCAAAAGGTCAAATCATTCAAAATATCTCAAATATTCAACATCAACGTGCTTATAACACACACTTTCTAAAAAAACACAATTTCCAATAGGAATTCATGACCCAAATATCAAAATCATGATAAATATCATTCAAGATTCATGCTTTATATCTCCACACATGTAAATTCATCTTTCAAAATCATAAACATCAAGATTACATAATAATCATCATAAGATATGGGTTCATGCTTCAAATTTGTAAGAATCAAATAAAAATCATGCCTTTGTAAAGAAAATTACTTTTGGGCACAAGAACGAAAGAGAGTTCTTGTTGAAAAAACCTACATACCTTGAATGATGAACTTTAGATCGATACTAGTTTTTGAGATGTTAATCGTGCCTTTGAATGATGGTTCTTGGAGTTCTTGAATTAGGAACTTGGAATCTTGAATAAATTTGCAGAATTAATGGTGAACTTTGGAGGTTTTTAAAGTTGGATGTAGGAGCTTAGAGTTTTCTTTTTCGGGGAATTTGATGAAATATAACATATAATGCTTCTAATACGCTTTAATGTAGGGTTTGGACGAATTTTGGGTGAGGAGGAATGACCAAAACGCCCCTAAAAATTAAATAATTCTTGAATCTGTCCTTTGGTGGACTGTTTTGATAGTCTGAAGTAGATCAACCATAACGTTTTACTCCGATATTCAAATTGGATGAAACCAATTTCATTAGAAAGAGGACTCTCATATTTTTCCGTTAATATATAATATATCACCCAGATCATTGTGTACGAGGAGTTATGATCGTTTGAAGTTGACCCAAAAATTTGCTTTTGATAAGCTGAAGTAGATAGACCATAACTTTTTGCTCCGATAGACAAATTGGATGAAACCAATTTCATTGGAAAAGGACTCGCAGAGCTTTCCGTTGATATATAGTAGATCACCCAGATCATTATGTACAAGGAGTTATAATCGTTTAAAGTTGGAACAAAAAAACGCCAAGCCTCAGTACTTTTTCCTGCACGTTTTACTGTTCACTACTATTCACAGTTCGATCGGAATGTTCATAACTCGTCGTTTGGGTGTCCATTTTGGATGATCCACATATCGTTGGAAAGCTTATTCAATACTCTACGCAATGGTGGGTCATAATCTAAGACATTTCGCACGGAAAATTTATAATTCATTCTAGAAGATAAAACCCAACACATTTACGCACAAAATTTCAACGAAAAATTTCCCGGGGTATTACACTCTCATTGTTTACTTTCCTAAAATAAATGCAAATCTGTTACTTCCTTATTTAATATGTATCGAGAGAAAAAGGAGAAATATGAGATTTTATGAAATATTTTAAAAGATGAGGGATTATACCTCTTAAGTTTGTATTTTTGCATATCACCCTTAATCAATTGAGCTTTTAAATTTAATAAAAATTAAAATAATTATCTTATAAGAAATATAAATTATATTATTTAAAATTAAGAACCCAATTATACAATTTAATTTTAGTTTTAAAATTTATTTTGAGCAAAATGAAGCATTTTCAATTCAAGCACAATTTCACTTGAAATAGTTTTTTTCTGGAAATATTTATTTAAAGAAAAAATATATATAACTCATATAATTTAAATATATTCCTACTCAATACCAACAAAATAAGCATCGAATTAACTCCAAAAATATTTATTTATAAAATAATTATTTTAAAAATTATTTAAAATAGTAGAAGCTAAGAAAATTAATTTTGAAATATGGACAGAAGAAAAAATAGGTGTCAACAATGCTAAATAGGACAACGTGATGGTTCACTTGACGACCCGTCAAGGGTGTGATGAGCCATCCATCAATATGAAATAGAACCTATAAATGGAAGACTCTGTGTGGTGGCTTGACTGATGTCGTGTCCCATTTTCCTCGCGAAAAGCAAGATTCGCCGTGACCACTTTTTTTGGGATTGTTCGAGGAAAAGTATGAAGAGTCGCCACCTAACGAATTAAGGTGCGTTAGGGCATCGGTCTAGGCTGTCTACGAACCTATTTTGTTGTTTTGTCTTAGTTTACCAAAAATTTGGGTAAGGGTTCAAATTATCTCGAAAGGAAGGTATTAGGCACCTTTTGAGGTCGACAAAGGTGGTTTCCAGCCGAATTCATATTTTACGTGGAGATTTTATGTGATCAAATAAAGGTCTCATATTTTAATAACGTAATTGTTAACTAAGTGACACAGTAATTAATAAACAAACACACGTCATTTTGTTATATCTAATTGTTGATTATCTAAGTGATAAAAATCAATAAAAACATTGAATAAGACAAGCGAGGAGAAAAAAATGACATAATTTATAACAAAAGGGGATTGCTTATATAATAAACTAACTACCCCGAATAAATAAGCATATAAAGTAAATGTAAAGAAAAAGGAAGAAATCGTCAAATCAAACAAAGAAATATTTTGGTCTCATTCGGATCAGAGCCCC